>NC_142217.1:728255-768751 GCF_049639895.1 Pseudopodoces humilis
TTGGCCAGATGGCGAAGGAGGCTGTGAGGAAGAGGAAGATGCCCCAGGACACCCAGGCAGGTGAGGAGGAAGTCAGTGCCCCTTTCCCCCTCTCTCCTGCTCCATCTCCCAGCCCAGCCTGGCCCCCGGCTGCAGGACAACCCCGCTGCCGACGCCGTCCTGCTGGGGACGCACTGGGGGGATCTCCTTCCCCTTCCCTCTGGCACGGAGGCAAATCCCATCCTCTCCTTGACCTTCCTCCCCCAGACAAGGAGCTGAGGATGGAGACCAGGGAGGACAAATCCCCACAGCAGAACCTTGTTGAAGAGGCCGGTTTGAGCAGCTGCACAGCACAGGAATCCAATGGGGAGGAAAATCCCCACAGATCCCGCAGGAGGAGTGGTTCCTCACCCATCCCAGGGTGCTCTGAGGAAGAAAGACCCACCCTGTGCCAGGAAAGCAGCCGGAGATCCAGCCAGGACTCTGAGCTGGTGGTCCATGAGCAGCTTCAGGATAGGGAGAAGCGCTACAAGTGCTTGGAGTGCGGGAAGAGCTTCAGCCAAAGCAACAGCCTGATATGCCACCAGATGATCCACACTGGGGAATGGGCCTACGAGTGTGGGGAATGTGGGAAGGGCTTCAGCTGCAGCTCCCAACTCATCATCCACCAGCGCAGCCACACTGGGGAGAGGCCCTACGAGTGTCCTGAGTGTGGGAAGAGGTTTCAGACCAGCTCCACTCTCCTCGTGCACCAGCGGATTCACACGGACGAGAGGCCCTTCCGCTGCCCCGACTGTGGGGAGGGCTTCAAGTACAACTCCACCCTCACCATTCACCGGCGCATCCACACTGGGGAGAGGCCCTACGAGTGTCCCGAGTGTGGGAAGAGGTTTCAGGCCAGCTCCACTCTGCTAAGGCACCAGCGGATTCACACGGATGAGAGACCCTTCCACTGCTCTGATTGTGGGGAGAGCTTCAAGCAAAACTCCACCCTCGTCAGGCATCGGCGCATCCACACTGGGGAGAGGCCCTACGAATGTGGGGAATGTGGGAAGAGCTTCAGCCACAGGTCCAACCTCAGTTCCCACAAACGCATCCACACTGGGGAGAGGCCCTATGAGTGTCCCCAGTGTGGGAAGAGCTTCACCCAGAGCTCTACCTTAACCCAACACCAACAGAGGCACTGGTAAGGGAAACCCTGTGATTGCCCCAAAGTGCAGGAAGAGCTTTGTTCACTGCTCCAGCTTTATCTGCCCTTGCAGGATCCACACTGGGAAGAGACCTGGTGATCCATGTTCCCTGGGATCCATGCTGGGAACACACCTGTACCTTTTCCTGCCCATGGCAATGTCATGATGTGAGATCAAAGAACATGAGGGTCTGACCATGTCCCTGTCATTCTATTCAATCCCATCTCAGGTCATTGCCAGGGGCAGGAAAAGATTCCCTCTCTCTCACCAGAGTAGAAGGGTGTCCTTTGCAGGCAGGAGGAAATAAGTGGCAGGGAAGAGGCCGTCAGTAGTGTTGTAGTTTTCCCTGTAAATAGTTTGGTTTATCCCTTCTGTTACCAAAATTTTTCCTGTTCCTGTTTGTTCTTTATCTCGTTGCTGTTCTCAATAAATTCTTCTTATCCCAGCATGGGATCTTTGCCTTTTCTGCTTTCCATGGCAGGTGGGAGGGAAGAAGAGCGTCAGCGTGGTTTTAGCGGGAGCAGGAAATTGGGGACTCCCATTCCTGAAGCCCAGCCCGTGGAAACCGAGCATCCCAGCTGGTGCCAGGCCTGGTTGCCATGGCAGCAGCCTTGGGAGCGGGTCCCTGGCTGGGGACTGTGGGAACCTCTTCCCTCTGGTGCCCAGGGACAGGAGTGGAGGGAGCGGCTGGAGCTGAGGCGGGCAGGTTTAGGCTGGATGTGAGGAAAAGGTTTTTCCCCCGAGGCTGCTGGGGCACTGAAAGGCTCCCCAGGGAAGGCTCCCAGCTCCAGGGCTGGCTGAGCTCCAGCAGCGTTTGGCCAGCGCTGCCAGGCCCAGGCTGGGATTGTTGGGGTGTCCTGTGCAGGGCCAGCAGTTGGACTGGAGGATCCCCATGGCTCCCTCCCAACTCAGCCAATTCTGTGGCTCTGTGATCCCATGAGCCTGGGGATGGAACTACAAATGGTTGCCATGGCAACAGACTCTGGCTCCAGGCCTGAGCTGGTGTCCATGTCAACCACCCCTGGCATGGGGTCTCCATGGAGCTGCCAATGGACTGACCATAGCAACAGGGGGCTGTGATGGTTGCCCTGGAAACAGATCTTAGCAACAGGGGCTCTGATTATTGCTATGGCAACAGACAATAGCAACAGGTCCTGCTGATGGTTGCCTACCAAGGATCAGATTTGTTGCAGGCCCTCAGAGGAGTTCCATGGGGACATTCCAAGGTTCTCCAGGCTATTCAGGAGTGGGAATATCACAGGCAGAGACAGGGGTTCCACAGAGATCTCCAGGGGTTTCTGGGGATGCTGAAGAGCCGTGTGGTCAGACGCAGTCCCAGCAATTTCATGGTGACATCCCAGGGGACCCTGGGCTGCAAAGGCACCGCTCTGTCACAGGCACTCCTGGGGGCTCCACGGTGACATCCCAGGAGTCCCCAGGCTGCCAAAGAGCCGGGATGTCACAGACACTCCCAGGGCTTTGTTTCATGGGTAGAGTGGGAGCTTCAGGCAAAAGCTTTATTTCTTAATTGGAGAAACTCCTGCTGAGTCATGAGGTTGGAGAAATTACACCCAACAGCCACCAGGGATCCTCAAACTCCTCCAGGATGCCAAGACTTTTGAATTCCTTCTAAGAGAGGAGACTGGGAACGGCTGGATCCAGTCCCAGCCCCAGACTTTGTCAAAGGTTTATGTGTGCTGATTGGACAGGTGGAATTAAACTGTAATGCAATTTTTCCCACAGGATTAACAATGGAATACGATCTGTCTTTTCTGATGCCCATGGCAAAACTGGTACTCTTCCTAAAAGATTTCCTGTATGTAAGAGTATCTCCCAAAAAAACCTGCCAGCTCTGGCTGCTTTGGCCTCTGGTGGTTCTGTTGCATCAGCCCCTGAAACAGTGGGGTTTTTTTCCTTCCTCCCTATGGGAAAGAACCGGACTTCTTGCCAAGGGACCATTTAGAATTTGGCCTCCCAATTATATATATCCAAGAGTTGCTCCCAGACAAAAGCAGCCATGGCAGAGAGGTCAGGGTGGACCTGTACTCTTGCGATTTTCTTAGACTATGAGCAGAATGTTTTCATTTGAAAACACTTGAGAGAGGGCCCAGAGATCTACCAAGGTGGGGTTTTGAGGCCTCAGGTACATGACCACTCTATAGGGACAAAGAAGCTCTGTGCTCCGTGGGGTGGAGACTGAGGACAGTGGAGGAGAGCCATGAGAGTGTTCAAGGAGCAGTTTCAGAGATTGTGGATCCTTTTGACATAGTGGAAAACAGCCAGAGAAAGAAAGAATTGGTGCAAAGTGCAGCTGGAGAGGCCCAGAGTGGACACCTGGAGAAAGGAATTTGTCCCAGGACAGGGCTGTGGTGCAACACATCCCCCAGAAGGAGTCTGGAGCAGCCCAAGGCTTTGTGTGGCCAGGCAGAGGCAGGCAGGACGCAGAGCTATCAGCAAAGGAAGGGGCCAGCGAGGTGGGGCAGCCGGGGGATGACGACAGTCTGCAGGGACAGAGGCGCAGGGCATGGACACCACAGGGCAGCCAGGGCTGGAGAGGGCACAGGGATGGGCAGCAGCTGCAAGGCCTTGCCAGAGGCAACTTGTGCAGCCCTTTGGCCATGGCTGCTGGCCCTGGGCCTGAGGCCAGCAGGGGACAAGTGACCCTGGCAGCCCTGGGGCCTCATTGCCTCCTTGTCCCTGCTCAGCAGCCTGGCAGGGGCCGTCCCATGGTGCTGCCCTTGGCATTGCACATCCCCACATGCCAGTGCCCCGGGAAGAGCCCTGAGCAATGAGGGAGGGACAGCATCTGCCTTGCCAGGGGCTGGGGCTCAGCCCTTGGCCCTTGGCATTCCTGAAACACATCCAGCTTTGCTCAGCACCACAGACACCTTTCCCTTGCTTGTCCCCAGCTGGCATCAGGGCCTCCAGTCTTCTGCTCTTCCTGGAACCTGGGGACGCTTTCTCACTCCTGTCTCTCATTTCAACTACAAGAAACTTCAGTGTTTCCATCTGACTTGGAGCTCTTGAGAAGTTTCTGGAGCACACTCTGAGGGACTGAGTGTGATGCCAAGAGCCCCAAAGGCCCGAGAGGGTGATGAAAGTGCTGGTGCTGTGTCTGTGCTGCTGAGCTGGGCTGGGCTCCTGGCCCAGAGGCAGCTCCTGGCAAGGGCAGCGCTGCAGAGAGACAGCTCTGGCCAGGAGCAGCTCCTGAGCACAGCCCAGCAGGGCTGGGGCCCTGCCAGGGCAGCTCAGGGACACGAGCAGGCCCAGACAGAGCTGCCAGGGGCTCAGCACTGGCAGGGGCTGTGGGATGTGCCAGAGGGGGCTGTGTCACAGCAGCACCTCTGTGGCTGTGTCCTGGAGCCCCAGAGCAGCTGTGATGTCAGAAAGGGGCTGTGTGACAGCTCCGAGTGGGTTGTGTGAGGTCACAGATGGGGCTGTGACATCCCAGAGTTTGTTGTGTGATGTCACTGAGCAGCTACGACATCACAAAGGGGACTGTGTGACATCATAGAGCAGGGTGTGACATCGCAGTGTGGCTTTATGACATCACAATGTGGGCTGGGTGATATCACGTAGTGGGTTGTGACGTCACAGAGAGGACTGTGACACCAGAGGTTAGATGTACAACATCACAGAGAGGGTTGTGTGTTACCACTGAAGATCAATATTTCACGCGAACACAGGTTGAGGTGTGGTAAAAGAAAGAGCAGAGTTTATTTTTCCTCCCAGAATTTATAGGCTTCCTACCACGGCCAGGGATTGGATGGTCAGGATAACACTTTCTCACTGCACTGGCCATGCGAAATGCCCATCAGAAGACGTGTAACAGAAAGAATGTACACATATCTATGTTTACATTTACTGTCCTGGGAAAGTCCTTAGAAAACTATGTTAGCAAGCTCAGAAGCTGAGTTTTCAGGGCGACAGTTGTGACATTACTGAGCAGACTGTGGCACCACATGGTCGTGATATGAAATCCTAGAGTGGGCAGTGACATCATAGAAGAGCCGTGTGACATCTCAGGACAGGTTGTATGACATCACAGTGCTGACTGTGAGATCATTGAGTGAACTATGACATCAAATGTTGCAGTGTGACATCACAGAACACTGTGTGACATCACAAGGTGGTTTTGTGGCATATAGGAAGCGATGTGACATCACAGAAAGGTGGTGTGACATCCTGGGGCAGGTTGTGTGACACCACTGAGTGGGCTGTGACATCACAGGTGGCTGTGTGACATCTTGAGGTCACTGGGGAGGTCACTCTGCCCTGACCTCCCTCACAGTTCCCCCAGAGAAGTCCAACGCTGCCCTTGCAGCAGCCTGTCTGCACAGAAACACTTCCAGGGCTCTCTGCATTTCCCTTCCCTCACTCTTGCCTCACTCACACACCTCCCAACAACCCACTTGGTGCTTTCAGCTGCAAGGAGTTCAAAGCTTGTCTGTCCTTCAGCAGCTGCTCTAATTCTGCCTTCAGCCAACTCTGGGGTTGTGTTTAATGTAGAACTCCCTGTGTGTCTGAAACATTCCTTGTGTGGTTCTGCCTTGGGGAAGGGGAACCTCCTTGGTGGCACCTTGGGCTTGGCACACACTTGAGGAGGGTGTCTGTTTTCCATGGGGAAACTCAGCAGTTTTAGATTGACAAAATAAAAGAAGGAAAACCCCTCTTTGCCTGAGTACAGCCAGTTCTCTGAGCAAAGCAGGTCCCAGGAGAGTGAGGAGAGACAGGATGGGGCTGGGGAATGTGGAGCAAGGTTGTCCCCATTGGGTCAGACCTCAAGGCACAGCTTCTCTGACCTGGCCAGACCTCCTTAGGAGAGACCCTGGATCAATATCCATCACTGAATGCTGCAATCATCTCTGCTCTAAAGAGAGAGGAATAAGAGACACCCTTTTTAATAGGAATACATATTTCTTAGAAGCTCTTTGAACTATTTCTCCATAACTATTGTAGGAAACTTTGCTAAGAACTGCACCAGACCAGAGGGAAATCGAGGCACAGCCATGGATTGTTAGGATTAGTTTGATCCTAATGAGCCCTGTGGCACATTTGGAGCTGAGTCCTGGAACCTCAGGGCCTTGAGAGGAGATTGCACAAACCTTTCCAGGAGTCCAAGTCAGGAGAAACACCCAAAGTGTCTCGAGGCATTAATGGGTCCCACTGAGGTTCATCCCCAGCACAGGCTCCTCATGGACTCCTTGGAGGAGAGAACTGGAGGCCAGGATTGCACAAAAACCTCCCAGAGACTCAGTGTGGGAAGGAAAATCCAAAGTAGCTGAAAAAGCCCCGAGTATCTCAAAGTATTGATGAGCCCCACTGAGTGTCAATGCAAAGCTCCCAAGGGACTCGTTAAAGCAGATAATTGGGGCCATGATTGCACAAACTTCTCAGAGACTCAGTGTGGGAAGGAAAAAGGAAAGTGCCTTAAGAACCTGAAGTACCTTGAAGCATTAATGAGCCCCACTGAGTGTTGTTACTGACAAAGCCTCTCAAGGGACTAATTACAGCAGATAATTGGAGGCCAGGATTGCACAAAGCTCTCAGAGACTCCAAAGCAAAAGCCAAAGTGCTTTGGAAAAGCTGCAGTCCCTGGGAGCATGAAGGAGCCCCCCAGGGCCATTCCTGAGCAAGGCTCCCCAGGGACTCCTTCCAGCAGATCCCTGAGGCCACTGGCATGTGGGCTAGGGGGGATGCTGAGGGCAGGCCAAGGGGGTGACAGTGGCCAGCCTTGCTGGGGCTGTGCCAGGAGGCCCCAGGGCCTCAGGACAAGGTGTCTCCTCACAGCCCTTGGTGGCACAGCATTGGCTGCTGTGGCCCAGGGCACCAAGCCTTGGCTTCTCTTTGTCCCCAGCTGTCATCAGTGCCTCCAGTTCTCTGCTCTGCCTGGGGCCTGGGGACACTTTCTCAGTCACGTCCCTCAGTGGGACCCATTAAAAGTGAAAGAAACTTTGGAGTTCCATTCTGACTTGGAGTTCTTGAGAGCTTTCTTCCCCTCCCTCTCAGGGACTGATGTTCAGGGCCTCAGCACAAAGCCCCAAGAGGCTCATTAAAGTCCTGCTGCTGTGTCTGTGTTGCTGAGCTGGGCTGGGCTCCTGGCACAGAGGCAGCTCCTGGAAACCAAGAAGAGCTTCAAAAGCACATTTCTCTTGCTGAGCAGCTCTTCTGCCAGCCCAGCAGGGCTGGGGCACTGCCTGCAGCCACCCTGGGCACAGCCCAGAGGCACAGAGAGCTTCAATCAGTCAGGGCTGGGAAGGTGCTGAGAAGTGCCTGGGGCAGAATCACTGCCAGCCCTTGACACAGGAAGCCTCTGGCTGCAGGACAATGCAGCTGCAGCTCCTGGAGGCATCTCCTCAAGCTGGAACATCCCAGTGCCTACAGACTCTGTGAGTACAACTCTGAGTATTTCTGGTGTAAGGGAGGTGAATGCTCATGAAGCTCTGACATGCTGAGGGTTTCTGATCAGTCATAGAATATTTCCAAGACAAGGATTTTGATAAAAATGAGGACATTTCCTAAGACTTTGTATTCAGTTTCCTACTATTGCAGAAATGCAGGGAGGAGGGGAGGATAAATATTCAAGGTATTATGAATTTTGACAAGTGGTTGAGACATCCAAACTGTTACTTTTAGTGATCAACGGGCTCACAGGAGATTCCTAATGTGCTTTCAGCCACTCTGCCCATGGACAAGCACCAGCATCACCTTTGCTGGACCCATCAGGCTTAGTCTGAGCTGTCCTTTCTCCAAGCTGCAAACAGAGCCTGTCCCCAGCCAGAGCCCTGCAAACAGGCAGGGTTCTGTCAGGCCAAGGAGAGTACACAGAGATTTGGGGGGTGTGTGGGTGCTGGCAGGGAGAAATCAGGCACAGGCAAACACCAGGAGGAGGAAAATCTCCAGGAAGCAGAGAGAAGATCAGGGAATGAGAGAAAACAAAAGCTCAGAAATCCTGTGGCAGAGAGAGTTTAGAGATGTCCACAGGAGCCCCTGCAGTGCAGCCCCTCCCTCTGAACAAGCCCCCTCCCTCCTGTCCCCCCAGCCCAGCCTCTGCCCTCAGGGCCGGGCTCCCAGGTGTGAAACCCCTCCTGTGCAGGCAGAGCTGCAGCAGAGCCGTGGGGCAGCTCTGCAGCCCCGGGCCCAGTTCCCTCTGCAGAGCACAGGGCTGGGAGCAGCTGCCCGGCACTGGGGGCTCTGGCAGGGGGCACGGCTGGCTCAGGGGGATGCTGTCCCCAGTGCCCGGCTCTGGGCAATGCTGGCAGTGCAGGCAGGGAAGGAGCTGGATCTCCCTTCATCCAATGCCATCATAAGGACACTTGGAACTCTCCCTGAGATTTCAGTCCCAGCTGGGAGCTTCAATCCAGGATGCAAACCTGTACTAGAGCATCTCTGTGTTATCTGAAAGACACACAGGGAAAGACAGAGGTGTTCTGAAAATGCTGTTGGGTTGGTGAAATGAGGAACGTGAGTCCTTGGATACAAATGTGGAGCTGGGCTGTGGTGGATCCATCTGCTTTATGCAATATCTAGCTGTTTTAATAGGAAAACGTGGGAAGGTGATCACCCCCCATTTGAGGAAGGTTAAAGCCCCGAAAAACACTGAACAGGTCAAACCATAGATCATCTCCCTTCACTCTCCACTCATTACTTTGTCTCACAGAACTTTCTCTGTTCTTCATGGGGGCAGCAGAAATGCAGAGTGTTTGATATCCAAGAATACCAAGAGAGATATGCGGGAGCTTATAAAGCAAACCTTACAACTCTTAAACACAAAAGTGTGTCCGTGTGTGTTACAGAAGAGGGAGAATGGGAAACGGCTTTGATTTTGATTATAGACATCTCTAACTCTTCACGGTCCTTTTCTCCAGGCAGTACCCAATGCCCAGCCACAGTAAATGTCCAACTGTTGTAGTTGATAGCCTGAAATGTATCTTTTCCCATCTTTTAGTTGTGATTCTCCCCCCACCCCCAAGCTTCTCTTTCTCCTAATTGTTTACCTGGCGTCAAGTTACCATGGTTACTGAAGTTTCTCTCCTCAGCCCCACGGCGAGAGGCCGGATAGAGTAAAGAGAGGACCCCGCTGGCATTTCCAGCTTCTTGAAGTTTCTTTAGCCCAGGAAAGCACGGGGTTGAGAGAAGAGAACTCTTCTTTCCTACACGGAAGTTTGTAACTTTTTCCTGTCCCAGAATGCCTCTAAACTATGGAAGCTGAGAGGGCATGCTTACCTTGCCTTCCCTTTCTTTCCCCCCTGTGTTGCCAGGAAACCAGGCCCCCCCTCTCTCCCCCTCTGCCCCTCTGTATAGAATACTCCCACACCTTTGTGGGCATTTGAAGAAGTTGGTGTCTGTTATTTCTTATCTTGGCGTGTGTAACCTTGATTTGTAGAAAGTTTGTAAGATGTACTAACTGAGAAAAATAATTGGTTCCCTCTCTGATGTTCCCTCCCTCCGAGAAACCCTGTTAAAAGAGACCCCCCCAAACCCCAAATCCTTTGTCTCTCGTTCTTTGGATTCCCCTTCACAGAAATAAACTGTGGAATGCAAACCAGAGAGAGAGTCCCCCCCTGATTTCTTTACTCGCTCTATAGACTTGGATTCTTGAAGAAAAGCAGTGAACCCCACAAACATATGCTGGCTCGAAACTCGAGTGAAGAGAAACCTCATCACTGAGCTAGCCGGGCCACACTCGAGAAGATCGAGTCATCCAACAGCAGCTCCATCAGCCACTTCCTCCTGCTAGCATTGGCAGACACGCGGCAGCTGCAGCTCCTGCACTTCTGCCTCTTCCTGGGCATCTCCCTGGCTGCCCTCCTGGGCAACGGCCTCATCATCAGCGCCGTAGCCTGCAGCCACCACCTGCACAGCCCCATGTTCTTCTTCCTGCTCAACCTGGCCCTCACTGACCTGGGCTCCATCTGCACCACTGTGCCCAAAGCCATGCACAATTCCCTCTGGGACACCAGAGACATCTCCTACACAGGATGTGAAGCACAAGTATTTTTTTTTGTTTTCTGCGCTATAACAGAGTATTTCCTCCTGACCATCATGTGCTACGACTGCTATATGTCAATCTGCAAACCCCTGCACTATGAGACCCTCCTGGGCAGCAGAGCCCACATGGCAGCAGCTGCCTGGGCCAGTGGCTTTCTCTATTCACTGCTGCACACAGCCAATACATTTTCTCTGCCTCAGTGCAAGGGCAATGCCCTGGGCCAGTTCTTCTGTGAAATCCCACAGATCCTCAAGCTCTCCTGCTCCAATTCCTACACTAGAGAACTTGGGCTCATTGCAGTCAGTGCCTGTTTGCTACTTGGCTGTTTTGTGTTCATTGTTTTCTCCTATGTGCAGATCTTCAGGGCTGTGCTGAGGATCCCCTATGAGCAGGGACGGCACAAAGCCTTTTCCACCTGCCTCCCTCATCTGGTTGTGGTCTCCCTGTTTATAAGCACTGGCACATTTGCCTACTTGAAGCCCCCCTCCATCTCCTCCCCATCCCTGGACCTGGCCCTGTCAGTTCTGTACTCATTGTTTCTCCAGCCCTGAACCCCCTCATCTACAGCCTGAGGAACCAGGAGCTCAAGGCTGCAGCGTGGACACTGATGACTGGATGGTTTTGGAAACATTAAACAGCTGGCCAATTTTTGCAAATCACTTGTAATAAAAGTCATCTTTGATACTTCTTGTTTTAATTTTGGAGGTTATTTTCCTTCATTTTACTTTCTAATATTGTGCACAATAAAATGTTACTGTTTGTGCCATTTCTCATTTTGTTTCTCTCTTCACCTCCCCTGTGGCCACAGACTGTGCCAATGAGGGTCTGTGCTCTTGATGGCTGTAAACAAAGTTAAGGATCTCCCAGCAAAGTTTTCTCCAGAGATGCCCCTTTTGTTCCCTTCTCTGCAGCTGCAGCAGCAGTGTCTGTGTGCAGAGCTGGGGGCAGATCAGTGCTGGCACAGCAGCTGTGCCCAGGAGCAGCAGCACTTGGTGTTGCCAGTGCTGCTCCCGTGCCACTGCCCCGCTGCCCTCCTGGCCCTGGTGTTGCTGCAGGGCCTGAGTGCTCTCGGGGCCGGGCACAGCCCTGGGGGTGGCAGTGCCGGGGCTGCAGCAGGGACTGCTGGGGCAGCGCTGACGCCTCAGGGCAGGGCCTGGGGGCTCCAGGCTCCTTGCCCAGGCTCTCTCAAGAACGCGCCCAGGCCAAAGCTCAGCACAGAAAACCCCCGTGAGCAGCCCCAGGGTGGCCGTGGGCAGGCTGGGGGAAACAGCATGGCTGGGGCTCTGCAAGGTCCCTGGGGGAGACGGGAAGGAGCAGCAGAGCAGGGGCTGATCCATCCCCACTGTGCTGGACACCCCAGGGCAGCGTCCCAGAGCGTCCTCATGGAGCTGCCAACAACATCCCCCCTGTGCAGCCCTGGCCTCTCCCCCAGCTCAGAGAGGTGACGCATCCTTGCAGGCACATGTCATGAATAAAATCTCTCAAGAAATCCACCCAGAATAAAATACTGAGTTTAGTTAGGTACAGTTAATGTTCTTATCCCATTTGTAAACCTGGTACCCCTTGTTTACTCCGATGGTTATTAGTAATGTTAATTACTTACCAGTTTCTGAAGTGTTTTAAAGGTTCTTATGAGACATTCCTGTACCCTTTCCCCTTACTGCCCTGCTCCTTTGTAACAGAGCTGCTCCCATGGGGGCTAAATCGAACTAACAAAAGCAACCCATTAGAAAGGTATGCCACAGAAGGAGGCAACTCCCATGGATGCTGTGCCACACTAGAACAAAGAAACTCCCAGGAAGCTGTGCAACCGAGTAAAATGCAAACTAAGGCGTGCAGGACACCAAAACAACGAGCTAACAGAGGAATAAAAGGACAAGGAAACCTATTCGAGCAAGCTATGATGCAAGATCATCTCCCTGCCTCACCTAAGCCTGCTTAGAAACCATCTTCCTGCATCACCATGACCTCAAGAGGACTGGAAAGGACTGACAGCCCTAGACAGCGAACCAGAACGACAGGTCCCTGACTACTCTCATGAGGATGGAAGCCCCAGCTCTGCAGTGTGTGCTGCAAAGCTGAATTGTGTCTCCTCTTTGGAGCTGACAGTGTGGGAACAGCCCTGGTGCAAGCAATCCCTTGGGTCCCCCCACCCCAAGAGCTGAATCCTAACAAAGGCATCAAACAGGAGTCTTGTCTCCTGGCCAATTTCTTTCAATTACCGTGTGCTGCAGGGGCCATGGCCGAGGGGGCCTGGACCCACCCGGAGCTCCTCCCGGAGCCCAGCGGACTCCAGCTCAGCGGGGGCCGGTGGTCCGGCCCAGCCTCAACCGGGGTCCCGCAGCCTCCCGTCCCCACCCGGTCACTGCCGGGGCTGGCCCGGCCCCGCCAGGCCGAGCCTGTGCGATTCAGCCCTTCTGGGACACAGGGCCAGAAAGACTTCAGCCCTGAAGCAGCAGGCTTTGAGTTCAAGCCTTGGGAAGCACTTGCCAAAGGCTTGATGGCAATTCATACGTTCATCAAGTCACCCCACTGAAAGTTATGTTTCTAGAATCTTCCCGGATCTCTCCCCCGACTGGTTGCAATTCCTCGCAGTATTTTGCATCTTTCTAACCCCAGTCTGTGTCTGGACCCATGCCCTCAGACTGCGTCTTCACACCTCCCCTAGATATTGTTGTGTCTGCCCCTAGTCCTGGTCTTTGCACTTTGCTCCTGTGCTGCGCAGGCTTTATGGGCCTCATCCCTACTTGATTTTCCTATTCCAGTTGGTTTTGGGGACTCCAGCGAACCCGCTCCTTTAATTTCCTCCTTGGTTGCCCGGCTGTCAGGGGACCCTGAAGTTTTAAGGATTGTTGTGGCCACTGTCAGCACGACTGCAAGGGCCGCAGTGCAGCGGGGCCCGGCCCGACCGGCAGCCGGGTACCTCCTCAAAGGTGGAAGCAAGAGAGAGATTTCCCCGGCTTGCCTGTCTGCAAAATGTCAATCTCACAGAGGTGGAGCCAGCTTTTTAAATGCTTTTTAATAGGTAGTCAGTTCCCACAGCTAGCCAGCTCTTGGATTTTGCTTGGCACAGAGGCAGCTCTCGCTTAGCAGCTCCTCTCAGTAAAATCATTTCCATGGGGGGCTTCTTCCCTGCTCACCAAATAGAAATTCATGCAAAAGCAGCACAAACTGTTCTTCCTGTCCTCCTATCTTTGCCAGAGAGTGCCTTTCAAAGGGATAATAATTGGGAGTGAGGGGGTTTACATTTTCCATTGCAAAGGAGCCTCCTGCCTCCCTTAGCAGGCCTCTGTCTTTCAAAGGAAGACACACACGGTCTCCTTTTGCACCTTCACTTGGCCCCAGCCACTCCTGATCATTTGAAGGAGCGGCTCAGAAGAAGGGGCAGCAATCCCCCAAGGCCTGGGCTGCTCCAGGCCGCTCCTGGTGCCTTGGGCTGTTGAAGGGGTGCCGGGGTGGCCTTTGTGACACAGGCACGGGGTGCAGGGGTGGCCTTTGTGACACCGGCACGGGGTGCCGGGGTGCCCTTTGTGACACAGGCACGGGGTGCCGGGGTGGCCTTTGTGACACAGGCACGGGGTGCCGGGGTGGCCTTTGTGACACAAGCACACGGTGCGTCAAGGGGCTGTGGTGACATGGGACCTTGCGGTGCCCAAAGTCCATTGTGACATGGCAGAGCCCCGCCCCGGCTGGGGGGTATATAAAGGGCTTGTGGGGCCTGGGTCAGTCCCAGGACAGTGGCTGTGTCCAGGTACCTGTGTGCGTCAGAGGACTTCAGGCACGGAGGAGGAGAAGGCAAAGCCCAAGTCCCAGCCCCCCAGGCCCTGGCCCGGCTCACAGAGAGCCCAGGCCTTGAGGGAGCAGCAGGAGGAGGCTGAGAGGGCAAGCAGAGGGAGGAGAGGAGCCGTGGAGTCCTGCGCTGAGGAAGAGGCAGAGCTCTGCCCAGGAGAAATGAACAGGTTCCAGCAAGGGACTCCAGGGGAAGCCTGCACTGAGCCACAGCTGTCCCCAGGAGAAGCCCATAGCTGCCAGGAGCTCTCTGAGTGGGATGAAGGCCTTGAGCAAGAGCTGGTCCAAGTATGGGGGAGTTATTGGCATTTCCGGGACTGGGATGAGGGCAGGGAGCAAGAGCCCTCCCCAGTTGTCTCCGAGTGGGACGAGTGCAGGGAGCAGGAGCCGTGGCAGGCGGACAGCGATCACTGTCAGGAATTCTCAGATTGGGAAGAATCTCCTGAGCAGCGGCTGTCCCCAGGAGAAGGCACGAGCCGCCGGGCACTCTTGGACTGGGAAGCTTGCCGCAAGCAAGAGCTGTCCCAGGATGGCCAGGAGGTGACTGGTGGCAAAGCAAAGAGAAAATCCTCCAGGTCCAGCTGGGATGATGACAGTGATGGAGAGCTGGCTCAGGACAGCAGGGAATACTGCGACATCCTGTGCAGCCAGCTCAAGCCCTGGCAGCGGGAGGACGATGACTGGGATGAGGTGAGCGTCCTGGAGCTGCACGAGGAAGGAGAAGAGGCCAGGCAGCAGAGACTGGCAGATTTAGCCCGAGAGGGAATCCTGCTGCCTGTCCCTCGAGAAGCTTGGGTGGAGTGCCAGGAACCCAAGCTGTGATCGCAAAAGCAACTCTGTGCCGGGCCTGGCCCTCTGGCAGCCCAAGCCACGGTGGAAGATGTCTCTTCTCCTGGGCAGCCGCTTCCCCACAGGAAAAGCCGCTCGCTCTTGAGGCGGGCGCTGCGGGCACTGTGGGGGCTGTGGGGGCTGCGGGGGCTGCGGGCACTGCGGGTGCTGCGGGGGCTGTTACGCTGCCCCTGCCTGGCAGCACAGCCACAGGATCAGCGCCCGCTGCCAGCAGCGCTGGGCTGCAGATGGCGGCTGCCCCGCGGCCTGCCCGGCGCCCCGAGGGAGCCACACGGGCTGCCCCGGCCTGCGCTGGCCCTGCGGGCCGAGTCAGCCCCGGCCACTCTGCGGCACCTCTGGGGCGGCTCCCCGAGGGCACACGGCAGCCCAAAGCGGCACCCGAAGGGGGACCCTCGCTGCCGGGGCTCAGCGCCGCATCTCGGCCCATCGTCCGGCCGGGCAGGCACCTGGAAAGTCATCGGCTCCCGGCGGCAGCCTGGCACCGCCAGTGGCACCCCTGCACCAGGTCCCCGAGGGCCACAGCCACATGGCTCTTGGCCCTTTGCAGGGACACTGGCTCCAGCTCCTCCCTGCTGGACTCCAAGGCCATTTCCTCTCCTTCGGAAAGGACTTTGCTGATCCTGTGGCACTTTGGCCATGAGGAATGGACACAGACAGGAGGTGTTGCTCCCAGGACATGACGGCGGCCTGCTGGACTGCAACACACACAATTCTAACAAAAGAAAAGAAAGTTGTGTTTAGGAAGTAGTAGTAGGTAAGAAAAAAAACCCAAACCCCCCACCCACTAAAACCTGCATAAGACCGTCCAGAAACCAAAAAATGATAAAGAATAAGAATAGGAATATTAGGAAGAAGAGGTAGAAGCTGAAGTAGATGAAGACGTAGTAGTATTTAAAACATGGAAAATTAAGAATAAGAATAAAATGTTGGAGTCTGGAATACAGAGTGTGTGCCCTTGTTTCTGATACTTAGTTATAAGATCCAGTTATAAGTTCCCCCAGGCAGGGCAGGTCCCTGGGTGCTGCCCCTGGCCCAGATAGTTTTCAGATGGAAAAACTATCAGAAATAAGGTTTTAGAAGACAAAATATCTTCCCTGCTGACAGCACCGTAAGGAATAGCTGCAGGGCAGAGTTTTAAAAACAGAGGTTGTCTTGACCTCTCTACAGCCTTGCATGGTGCTCAGCATGATAGATCAGGGGAAAAAATATTATAGTGGTGTGGCAGCAGCCTCAGGGAGACAAAGAGTTACACTGTCCCACCCCAAACCCCTTGAGAAGGGTGGCCCAGGTGTTCTGATTGGGTTTGAGTCCCTGAGGGGTTCTCTCTTGGTGTGCTTCTACTGGTCCCTGACCCTGAACTCCACCCTCAAAGGTGGAAACCCTTGAGAGTTCTATCCCTCAAAAACCCCTGCTGTGCCTCTGTTCGGGGCTCTCTGTTCTGAACCTGACTTTGTTCCCATGCTGAATAAATGGTTCTGTGAACGGGGAGCCTGTCTCAGTTGGTGTTTGATGCTGGTCCCCAGAATCCTGCTGCTTCTCTGGACGAGATCCTGAGGTTGCTGACTGCAACATATGGTGAGAGATTGCGTGGCATCCAGTGAAGCAAGAGAACAGCAGGACCCAGCTCCATGGACACCTCGTAAGTCACCGGCTGATGGCTTGAGAGCCGGCGAGACTCCCGCCTAAGAAAAGACTTGAGAGTACCTGGCAGGAAGGCTGGGTTGGGAGTGCCTCAGAGGCATGGGGAAGAAAACGGAGGTGTGGGAGCCGAGACCAGACGCTGGGACAAACACCTTACATCACCCAACAAGACGTATTATGGATGATATTAACATTATGAACGATTATATTAACATTATGGATGATTATATTAACATTATGGACGATTATATTAACATTATGGATGATTATGGATGGTATGGCTCTTCCGGTGGACTGTTTTTGTCTTCTGTGAAGTTCCTTTTTTTTTTTTTTTTGGTGTATACCTCCCTGTACCTTCCCCTTTCCTCTGTTCCTAAGGGCAGGACAAAGGGTGAAAAAAGCCAAGATGGCTCGGGGCTGCTGCTGTCTCTCCGTCACCCCGGTGTCTTTCTGCCATCCTGTTAGTGTTCAGGAACACACATAATCACGAATGATTATATGAAGGTGCTTTATTGAAGAGCTCTGGGTGTCAGGGGTACACATACCCAAATCTGACCCGATTTGGTTTTGAGTTGAACATATTTTATACTCTATCGTTATGCAACTTACATATTAATTATTAAACTTACAATGTTCTATTGTATGCATTGTTTTTACCCAAGCATGGATTTCTCGTGGTCCCCCCTTAGCCCCCCAACATTGTTCCTTGTGTTCTTTAAACAATATTTATATCTAATCACATCTAACAATTGTATCATTTATCATCTACTGATTATACAGGTGCAGTTTGACCTGATCTTTAGCTAGTACAAGGCCTAACATTTCCCAGGGCCTACTTTTCCCAGGACTTACCAAACCTAACTTTCTTTCTAAGTCCCCGAATTTTCTAAGATTTTAGAACCTTTTACTATCATTCCCCCTTTTGAAAGCATTTTCACTTCACTATAAGAGCAAATGTTTTCACTTGATACAGTCCTCTGTTTCTGAGTTTATACTTGGTGTTCTTCAAATCCTTGATTGATGTAAACGTTATCCTGGATGCTGTCAGGAACTGGAGAACCAGAAAATGGTGGGTGTGGATCTCACATCAGTGCCTTTATTATTTTCTGGTTCCAGGACGTTTTCTTCTGTATTTCTCCTTTTAAGATGCTGTAAACTAACCAAATTTCTAAGAATACAATTAGTAAGATTATCACACTCTCAATGATAGATTTAATCCATAAACTCACATTCCACCCTAACCCTTTGAAGATTTTACCTAACCAATTTATAGTTAAATCCTTTTGCTCTTCCTATGCTCCATGCTCTATTTGTTGCAACTAATTGATGTCATATTCTACATCTGCAGTCACATTTGGGATGTGGATGCAGCAACGATCAATCTATCCCCTTAAAAAAACTCACACACACCATGCTCTTTCAGGAGTAATAAATTGTAATTGTACATTTAGTTCTTTAAATCTTTCCCGGGTGACTCTTGCTAGTCTATCTACCTGACCTGTTTCTCTATTCTGATAGTTTGCTATCTGCTCTAGGGCCCACCCAAATTTCATTCTACTAGAAGGTTCTTGCCAAGTGTCATCTTGATTCTATTCCTGTCCTAATCCTTCCTAGCTGTGCCTGTGTCTAGCCACTGAGTTGATTTTGCCATTGTTAGTATCCGTACCAAGATTAATTTTTGCTTTAGCAATTTTACTAATGCCTCTGCACCCCAATGACATTTGTTCTGTTTAATTTGCAGAACTTCTCTCATTATCAATGGGGTTAACACTATTTGTCTTTATGCAGTTACATACCACTCTTCTGAATCCTTTTGTGCATTTAGCAAATGTCCCAATTTCTCATCTTCTATTGAATATTTTGGTTTTGGAGGCAAATTAAATTGAGATACATTAACTTTTAAAGGTATCAATGCCATTGTTGTTTGCACTTCTCGAGCTATCTGTCGGGCTGTCCAGTCTGCTTTTCAATTTCTCTTTACTCAATTCTAATGTTCTGGTTAAGGCAACCAGTTCTGCCCTCTGGGCAGATGTATTTGGTGATAATGCTTTTGCCTCCACTACTGTACTGACTGTTGTTACCGCATATCCAGCGTATCTGGTGCCGTTCTCCGTGAAGCTGCTTCTACCTGTGAACAGCTCCCATTCTGGTTGCTCTAGCGGGATGTCTTTCAGGTCTTCTCTTGCCGAATAGCTGTACTCTATTATCTCTACACAGTCGTGCTCTAATGGGCCTTTTTCAGTTGTGGTACCTAGGAACAAAGCTGGATTCAAGAGGTTAGTTGTCTTTAGTGTGACATCATCCTGCATAGTCAGGATTACCTGGAATTTCATCCTCCTGCTTGGAGATAGCCAATGGCCCCCCTTTTGTTCTAAAACAGTGATTACCATATGTGGCACATAGACATCTATGTGTCTACTCATCGTGAGTTTTCTGGCTTCTTGTATCAGCATCACAGTGGCTGCAACTGCCTGCAGGCATGAAGGCCATCCAGCACTCACGTTGTCAAGTTTTTTTGAGAAGTAGCCTACCGGCCTTTTCCAGCTTCCCAAATGTTGGGTCAGCACTCCCAGTGCTAGGTGTGATCTTTCATGCACAAACAGGTGAAAATCCTTGGATAAATCAGGTAATCCTAATGCCGGAGCCGTTGTCAATGCCTCTTTAAGTTTGGGGAAGGCCTCCTTCTGTGGTTTGCCCCAGGTAAACGGCTGCGTCTTCTGGGCTTCATGCAGGGGCTTTGCAGTTAGTCCACAGTCCATGATCCACAGGTGGTACCAATCTGTCATCCCAAGGAAAACTTGTAGCTCATGTAGGTTCTGGGGTTCTGGAATGGCACAAATAGCTTGAATATGATTAGCACTCAGCTTACATTGCCCTTCTGAGATTTCACATCCCAGGTAAATCACAGTCTGTTGGGCAATTTGTGCCTTCTCTTTAGACACTTTATATCCTCCCATTCCCAGTTGATTTAAAATTTCAATTGTTACCTTTATGCAGGTTGTTTTCTCTTCTGTAGCTGTCAGTATATCATCAACATACTGTAACAGCAGGTATTGTTCTCTTGGTACTTGCCCATTCTCAGTCCAAATCTCCAGCTCCTTCGCCAGCTGGCTTCCAAATAGGGTTGGACTGTTCTTGTATCCTTGTGGGAGTCGTGTTCAGGTGAGCTGAGTTTTCCTTCCGTTTTCTGGATTTTCCTACTAAAAGGCAGTTTCCTACTTTCTTTGTCAAGGGGTATGCAGAAAAAGGCATCTTTTGAATCAATTACAGTAAACCATCTATATTTCTCTTTCACGGATGTCAGCAACGTGAAAGGATTAGCTTCCACTGGGTAAATATCTTTAGTTATTCCATTTATTGCTCTCAAATCCTGTTCTAGTCTGTATTGGTCAACACAGAAATTTGGGCTCTAGTGCTAACTACAGAAGTAATAAGTGCACGTTTAGGACCCACTATTGCTGTAATCAGTATGTCTCCAGTTTTGTTATTTCTAGTGAGCATTTTAAATACAACTAACTTCCACCTCTCTGCTCACCCATGAGAGGCAGAGTTACCAGTTTCCCTGATTCTGAGGCTGTTTGGGCTCCAGTTCCAGAAGCTGAGAAGAAGACTGCTTTGGCTCACAGCCCAGAGCCTGTGGAGCTGTGCTGGGTTATACAGTGGGGCATTCAATACAATGAACTTGGGACAGTGCCAATTAGAAACTACTTTACTCAACTTTTAAGTGATAAGCCATCCATTATATTTCTGGGGACCCCTTTCTTTATCTCTAGTGACCACCAATACTGGCGGTTAGAGATTTGTTTTCTCTTTTCTGGGTTTTCGTTAAGAGAACCAATGTATCTAACACCCTTTGCCTTCTCTGATTTTTTCTTCTGGGATTTTTACAGATCCGTAATTTTTACTGTAATTAATTAGCTCTTTTGCAACTATTCTCCAAGTCCGAATTTTATGGTTTCTCGTAGGATAAAGCAATTGTGAACTTTTCAGCTGAGAGGGGGCAGTGAAGGAAGTAAACCCAGGATCAGCGGAACCAGGTCAATCGGTCAGGCTCCCAAGAAATCTGTCTAGTCTCTCCACAGGGGTTATAGCTGCTAGGGGTTTTTTGAAGAAAAATTGTTGTAGGCTTAAGTGATTCTGTAAGGCCTTGAATTAAAGAGGTCATAATTTCAGTTTTCACAGGTAACAACATTGGTGATTCATAACCAGCAATTAATTTTCTTTTGTGTATCATTTGCAAGCAGGCAGCACTGTGAATGTTTTCCAGTAGTTGGTTGGGGGTACAAACTATAGCTATAGGGTCCCCCATTTCCAAGGGGTTAAGCCCCTCTGCCCAATAAGCTGTGTGCTGAGTTAGGGACCATGGGTTACGTCTGTTTCCTGCTGTTAAGAAGACTTCATGTCCCCAGTACCCACTGGATTCCCGTTCCCTCAATCGAATTTGATCACCTCCAGTGTGAGGCACTCGGAATACGTATTCTGTCTCTGACTCATGAGGGAGACGCCCGTACTCCCTTTTTTCTTATTTTTTTTTCTCTTTTTTATTTCTAGTGGTTATATACGGATCAAGATCCTTATCATTGATAAAATTATATTCTGTTTTAATTAGAGGTTTCAAACTTGGACACCAGTGTTCCCCACAATTTTATCCAAGTTAGCTCCTTTAGAGGATAAATTTGATTAATGAGAGGGGTTTCCCTCTCTCTTGCTCTTTTAGCAAGTCAGCATTTTTTTAATTTTTATGGAGGGCTACTCACAACAGATTGATCTTACTCCTTTCTTCATCCAATTATTTTTGCAAAATTTTAACTAGGTTTTGGAGGGAGTCTGTTGTAGTTCTTTCCTCACTTCTTCACTTGAAGCGAGTTTCTATAGCTGCTGTAAGACAAGCTCCCAAAACTGAGTATAGTTTATAGCTTTATAGTATAGAGTATAGTTTTATTTTTGCCCAGTTTAAATTCTGTTTCATGTTGTAAAGAACATACTCTATCAATCACATTTTCCAAATTAAACCAATTATTAAGCACCAATGTCTCCCCTCCTGGAGAAGGTCTGGTATTGTGTTTTGCTAACAGAGCATAACATGCATAAAATGCAGCTTTAACTTCTGCACTGCTGTTTTCAGCCATTTTTACAAAGAGAAAACCACTACAGGGAGGTATAAACTTAAATTATACACACACACACACAACTTTTTGCTTCCCTGTATGGGTAAAAAGACCAAATCTGCTTGGGAGGCACTCCTTCAGTTTAAAATTCTGGTTGTCTCTTTGCTACACCAAGCACTCAAAATCCATACACACAACAACAACAAAAACAGTCCTGCCCTTTTGCACTAAGAGATCTTTTGTGAAATTCTGCAGACAGAGCCCTCAAGTGAGTGTGGGGTGCTTTTCACCTCGGCGTGTGCAGTTTGCAGGAAATCCGAGTCACCCCCCCTTGCTTTCTAGACACCGCTCACTCTTTTGGGAGTGTCGGGCTGGGTGCGGCGGGAGCGAGACGTCCTTCCCCCAATACAGACTGCACAACAAACCTGCAGCTCCTTCTGTCTGTCAGAAATCCTGTCTGTGACTCCAGTTTAAATGTCACAATTCGCTAATGTGAGTGTGAGTCATGAGAAGTTCAATTGATCTCAGAGTGCAAAAAGGACACAAGGGATTTCAGTTTAAATCACAATAATAATGTACCTTTATTTTAGTGCCAACAAGGGTTATGCAATAGAGGAGAGGGAGAGAGAGGGAGAGATAAAGAAAACAAAGCAAAGAAAGAGAGAAGAGGGGATTATAGCTACCAACAGACGAGATGGGGTCGCTGGGGTCTTTTTCTGTGGGGAGATCTCACTGAAATTAACTTAGTCTTATGTAATTCCTCCCCAAAGTTACCTTGTTTCCAATGTGTTAATAAACACCCCAAAGGAGAAGTACCTGGTATGGGAGCATTGCTGCCCAAAATCCCTTTAAGCTTCTCCATAGTATAACTACAATACACCACAAATGCTGAACCTGCAACGCTTTTGCAGTCGTCTGACGGACGGCGCCTAGGCAATACCAACGGGAATTCCCTTAGCCCAACCATGCGCAGCTTTCACTGTGTCTTACTGGCAGGCACCCAAACCAAAGTAAAGCACCTTACCTTCCTCTCCTAAGGATGTTGTGAGCAGCAGAGATGGTCGCGGCTGATGGGGTCCCTGAGAATCCCTCGGTGCTGGCTGGAGAGTGATCGGGTCACGAGCTCGCTCAGCAGCACTCACAAGGTCTCATCTGGGGTCGCCAAAATGTTAGAGTTCAGGAACACACGTAATCACGGAATGATTATATGAAGGTGCTTCATTAAGAGCTCTGGGTGTCAGGGGTACACAAACCCAAATCTGACCCAATTCGGTTTTGAGTTGAACATGTTTTTATACTCTATCGATATATAACTTATATATTAACTATTAAACTTACATTATTCTATTGTAAACATTGTTTTTACCCAAGCATGCATTTCTCGTGATCCCCCCCAGCCCCCTAACATTGTTCCTCATGTTCTTTAAACAATAATTATATCTAATCACATCTAACAATTGTATCATTTATCATTTACTGACTACACAGGTGCAGTTTCACCTGATCTTTAGCAAGCACAAGGCCTAACATTTCTCAGGGCCTACTTTTCCCAGGGCGTTCCAAACCTAACTTTCTTTCTAAGTCCCTGAATTTTCTAAGATTTTAAGGCCTTTTACTATCACTCCCAGCTCAGGGCACTGCCCAGGGGAAGCTCTGGCTCTGCAGGCTCTGATGGCAATGTCAGAGCAACCCCGAGGAGGCTGGAAAAGTGACACTGATGCTGCCTGTGAGGGACCCTGTGCTGATTTCTGTCACTGCCTGGTTAAGTGTTGGAGTCTGGCATACAGAATGTGTGCCCTTCTTTCTGATACTTAACTCTAAGATCCAGAAAAACACTGAATTTCATAGCCATGTTTTCATGGTGAAAACAACTGTTAAAGTGAGATAGAAAAAGATAAATGTGTAAGTGTGTAGATTAGAGAGTTTTCTTAAGTCACTGGGTGAAAAAGTTAGTTTAGAGAACAGAAGACAAGATGGAGGATTTAGGGTGTTTTCTCTTGTCCTTTTTCTTTCTTCTTCATGTTCTTCCTCTAGAGGTTTTTGGGTAATAGCAGGTGATTGGATAGAAAATGCCACAGTGCAGCATACAGATGATGGGTCATTAGGTCATTAAGAAAAATAATACACGTGTTTATTGTTAATTGGGTAAAAGTAAGTATAAAGATAAAAGTATTTTGAGGCTATTTTGTGCTTTCAAACACAAAGTGAGCCACAAGGCCATTCTGTACCATCAGAAGAAAGAAATGTACCAGATTGCAGTGATTCAAACTTGTGCAGCCAGTCTGCAGAGACCTGCCAAGTTTCGTAATGACCTTCCAATAGACATGAGAAACAAGATTCTAATGAGCTCGGGAGTTTTCATCAAACCAGAGAACAGAGATAAGCGGGACTCCCTGTGAGGGAGGATCCAAAAGGAGCTCAGCTCAGACAACACTGAGAAATCCAGGAGGAGAAAGAAAAATACAAAAGAAGTATAGAAGAAGACAGAGAAGAAAAAGAATAAGAAAAGTTACAGTTAAGATCTGAGAATTTCATTTTTTTTATTTATTTCAACCTGTCATCAGAGGTTGAATAGAGAAATGAATGAGAGATGAATATCTAAGTACAATTATCCATCCAGGCAACCCAGAGCATTAGATTAAAAAACCAGGATCTTCCCTTTTATGCAGCCCCTGACTTGCCTTGCTCTCTGTTTTACTGGGTTGCAGTCCATGGACAGAATTGCTGAAAGCACATTAGCTATCTCCTGTGAACCTCTGGTCACTAAATGTAACAGTTTGGATGTCTCAGGCAAAATTCATAATACCTTTAATATTTATCCCCCTGTCCTCCCTGCCATTCACCAATATTCAGAAACTGAATACCAAGTCTTAGGAAATGTCCTCATTTTTATCAAAATCCTTGGAAATATTCTATGACTGATCAGAAACCCTCAGCATGTCAGAGCTTCATGAGCATTCACCTCCCCTCCACCAGAAATACTCAGAGTTGTACTCACAGAATCTGTAGGCACTGGGATGTTCCAGCTTGAGGAGATGCCTCCAGGAGCTGCAGCTGCATTGTCCTGCAGCCAGAGGCTTCCTGTGTCAAGGGCTGGCAGTGATTCTGCCCCAGGCACTTCTCAGCACCTTCCCAGCCCTGACTGATTGAAGCTCTCTGTGCCTCTGGGCTGTGCCCAGGGTGGCTGCAGGCAGTGCCCCAGCCCTGCTGGGCTGGCAGAAGAGCTGCTCAGCAAGAGAAATGTGCTTTTGAAGCTCTTCTTGGTTTCCAGGAGCTGCCTCTGTGCCAGGAGCCCAGCCCAGCTCAGCAGCACAGACACAGCAGCAGGACTTTAATGAGCCTCTTGGGGCTTTGTGCTGAGGCCCTGAACATCAGTCCCTGAGAGGGAGGGGAAGAAAGCTCTCAAGAACTCCAAGTCAGAATGGAACTCCAAAGTTTCTTTCACTTTTAATGGGTCCCACTGAGGGACGTGACTGAGAAAGTGTCCCCAGGCCCCAGGCAGAGCAGAGAACTGGAGGCACTGATGACAGCTGGGGACAAAGAGAAGCCAAGGCTTGGTGCCCTGGGCCACAGCAGCCAATGCTGTGCCAGCAAGGGCTGTGAGGAGATACCTTGTCCTGAGGCCCTGGGGCCTCCTGGCACAGCCCCAGCAAGGCTGGCCACTGTCACCCCCTTGGCCTGCCCTCAGCATCCCCCCTAGCCCACATGCCAGTGGCCTCAGGGATCTGCTGGAAGGAGTCCCTGGGGAGCCTTGCTCAGGAATGGCCCTGGGGGGCTCCTTCATGCTCCCAGGGACTGCAGCTTTTCCAAAGCACTTTGGCTTTTGCTTTGGAGTCTCTGACAGGTTTGTGCAATCCTGGCCTCCAATTACTTGCTGTAATTAGTCCCTTGAGAGGCTTTGTCAGTAACAACACTCAGTGGGGCTCATTAATGCTTCAAGGTACTTCAGGTTCTTAAGGCACTTTCCTTTTTCCTTTCCACACTGAGTCTCTGAGAAGTTTGTGCAATCATGGCCCCAATTATCTGCTTTAACGAGTCCCTTGGGAGCTTTGCATTGACACTCAGTGGGGCTCATTAATACTTTGAGATACTCGGGGCTTTTTCAGCTACTTTGGATTTTCCTTCCCACACTGAGTCTCTGGGAGGTTTTTGTGCAATCCTGGCCTCCAGTTCTCTCCTCCAAGGAGTCCATGAGGAGCCTGTGTTGGGGATGGACCTCAGTGGCACCCATTAATACCTGGAGATGCTTTGGGTGTTTCCTCTGACTTGGACTCCTGGAAAGGTTTGTGCAATCTCCTCTCAAGGCCCTGAGGTTCCAGGGCTCAGCTCCAAATGCGCCACAGGGCTCATTAGGATCAAACTAATCCTAACAATCCATGGCTGTGCCTCGATTTCCCTCTGGTCTGGTGCAGTTCTTAGGAAAGAACTGCATTCCTACAATAGTTATGGAGAAATAGTTCAAAGAGCTTCTAAGAAATATGTGTTCCTATTTTAAAGGTGTCATTTACTCCTGTTTTCTTTAGAGCAGAGGGGATTGCAGCATTCAGTGATGGATATTGATCCAGTGTCTCTCCTAAGGAGGTCTGGCCAGGTCAGAGAAGCTGTGCCTTGAGGTCTGACCCAGTGGGGACAACCTTGCTCCACATTCCCCAGCTCCATCCTGTCTCTCCTCACTCTCCTGGGACCTGCTTTGCTCACAGAACTGGCTGCACTCAGGCAAAGAGGGGTTTTCCTTCTTTGATTTTAGCAATCTAAAACTGCTGAGTTTCCCCATGGAAAACAGACACCCTCCTCAAGTGTGTGCCAAGCCCAAGGTGCCACCAAGGAGGTTCCCCTTCCCCAAGGCAGAACCACACAAGGAATGTTTCAGACACACAGGGAGTTCTACAAGAAACACAACCCCAGAGTTGGCTGAAGGCAGAATTAGAGCAGCTGCTGAAGGACAGACAAGCTTTGAACTCCTTGCAGCTGAAAGCACCAAGTGTGTTGTTAGGAGGTGTGTGAGTGAGGCAAGAGTGAGGGAAGGGAAATGCAGAGAGCCCTGGAAGTGTTTCTGTGCAGACAGGCTGCTCCAAGGGCAGTGTTGGACTTCTCTGGACTTCTCACCTCCCCAGTGACCTCACAGAGCCCCCTGAGGTGTCACACAGTCACCTGGGATATCACAGCCCACTCAGTGGTGTCGCACAACCTGCCCCAGGATGTCACACCACCTTTCTGTGATGTCACATCTCTTCCTATATGCCACAAAACCACCTTGTGATGTCACACGGCGTTCTGTGATGTCACACTGCAACATTTGATGTCATAGTTTACTCTGTGATGTCACAGTTGGCACTGTGATGTCATACAACCTGTCCTGAGATGTCACATGGCTCTTCTATGATGTCACTGCCCACTCTAGGATTTCATATCACAACCATGTGGTGTCACAGTCTGCTCAGTAATGTCACAACGCTCTCTGTGATGTTGTACATCTAACCTCTGGTGTCACAGTCCTCTCTGTGAAGTCATAACCCCATCAGTGATATCACCCAAACCACACTGTGATGTCATACAGCCACACTGTGACATCACACCCTGCTTTCTGATGTCACACAGTCCCCTCTGTGATGCCATAGCTGCTCAGTGACGTCACACAACAAACTCTGTGATGTCACAGCCCCATCTGTGACCTCACACAACCCACTCGGAGCTGTCACACAGCCCCTTTCTGACATCACAGCTGCTCTGGGGCTCCAGGACACAGCCACAGAGGTGCTGCTGTGACACAGCCCCCTCTGGCACATCCCACAGCCCCTGCCAGTGCTGAGCCCCTGGCAGCTCTGTCTGGGCCTGCTCGTGTCCCTGAGCTGCCCTGGCAGGGCCCCAGCCCTGCTGGGCTGTGCTCAGGAGCTGCTCCTGGCCAGAGCTGTCTCTCTGCAGCGCTGCCCTTGCCAGGAGCTGCCTCTGGGCCAGGAGCCCGGCCCAGCTCAGCAGCACAGACACAGCACCAGCACTTTCATCACCCTCTCGGGCCTTTGGGGCTCTTGGCATCACACTCAGTCCCTCAGAGTGTGCTCCAGAAACTCCTCAAGAGCTCCAAGTCAGATGGAAACACTGAAGTTTCTTGTAGTTGAAATGAGAGACAGGAGTGAGAAAGCGTCCCCAGGTTCCAGGAAGAGCAGAAGACTGGAGGCCCTGATGCCAGCTGGGGACAAGCAAGGGAAAGGTGTCTGTGGTGCTGAGCAAAGCTGGATGTGTTTCAGGAATGCCAAGGGCCAAGGGCTGAGCCCCAGCCCCTGGCAAGGCAGATGCTGTCCCTCCCTCATTGCTCAGGGCTCTTCCCGGGGCACTGGCATGTGGGGATGTGCAATGCCAAGGGCAGCACCATGGGGCGGCCCCTGCCAGGCTGCTGTGCAGGGACAAGGAGGCAATGAGGCCCCAGGGCTGCCAGGGTCACTTGTCCCCTGCTGGCCTCAGGCCCAGGGCCAGCAGCCATGGCCAAAGGGCTGCACAAGTTGCCTCTGGCGGGGCTTTAAAGCTGCTAAGCCCAGAGCCTTCAGCCTCTACCTGCTGCTTATGTGATGAGGCCTTCAAACCCCATCCTGGGAGATTTTTGGGTCCTCTCCATGGTCTGTAAAGATGGAAACACTGGTCAAAGTTATTTTCTCCCAAATCTTGCATTGACAAGGATCAATATCTTTAAAGTGAGCAAGAGTTAATTTGTATTTGTTAGAAGGAGGAAATATTTTAATCAGGTATTTTATGAGAGTGGTACAAAACTGCAACTGCTTTTCCAGACAAGTTGATGCCCCATCCCAGGAATGATCCAAGAGCAGGAGCTCTGTGCAACCTGACACAGTGAAAGCCCCTCCCCAAGGATGGAATTGCTGTTGTGTGGGTTCTCTCATGTGCTGGGTGCCCTCACAACCCTCCTGGCCAGAATGTCTGCTGAGGGCCAGCCAGGCTGCTGCAGTGGCACTGACCTCAGAGCCATCACCACTGCAGCCATGTCCCCTGGGCCTGGCTCTCCCCTTTCCTCTGCCCCTGCCTTGTCTCTGCTGGGATGGAGATTTGTTTCATTATTATCTTGTCCCCAAGGTGCTGGGGCCAATTGCTTCCCAGTCAGGCTCCTGGAGCAGCAGTGGCTTTTCAGAGCCCAGCCAGAAATGAGCCCTGAAGCAGCAGCTCTGCAGCGCTGGCCACCAGGCTGGGGTGCCAAGGGAGCCTTCTGGCCATGCCCTGGGAGCAGCTGCTGCTGCCAAGGTGCCTTTGGTGCCTCAGGCTGTCCCTGGCACAGCTCCCAGCACGGCACTCTGCACTTGTGCCTGAGCCCTTCCCTGGGTTGGGGCTGGCCTGGGGCTTTTCCTGCAGCGGGATCTGCCTTGGCCATGGCACAGGAAAGGCAGTTCCTGCTGGAGCAGGAGGCTGTGCCTAGAATGGGCTCAAACAACTCCAGCAAGGCCCTGTTTACTTCAAAATTGCTTCCTAGTGCACTGTAGTCTAATAATTGTTATAGCTCCTATACTGTGGAGTAAATAACACTTTTTCTTTATTTACTCTGTGGTGTAAATGAATCTATCTAATCATGTCCAGAATCAGTCACAGTTGTATTTATATAAATATATCTGATATTCCATTGTTAATCCTGTGGGACAAACTGGATTACAGTTCAGTTCCACCTGTCCAATATTTACACATAAACCTCTGACAAACTCGATCTGGGATTGAATCCAGATGCTCATGGAGACCCCATGCCCGGGATGGTTGCCATGGACACCAGCTCTGGCCTGAAGCCAGAGTCCTGGAGCTGGGAGCCTTCCCTGGGGAGCCTGTTCAGTGCCCCAGCAGCCTCGGGGGAAAAACCTTTTCCTCACATCCAGCCTAAACCTGCCCACCTCAGCTCCAGCCGCTCCCTCCACTCCTGTCCCTGGGCACCAGAGGGAAGAGGTTCCCGCAGCCCCCAGCCAGGGACCCGCTGCCAAGGCTGCTGCCATGCAAACCAGGCCAGGCACCAGCTGGGATGCTCGGTTTCCACGGGCTGGGCTTCAGGAATGGCATTCCTCAATTCCCTGCTCCTGCTAAAACGGTGCCACCGCTCGCTTCCCTCCCGCCTCCCATGAAAAGCAGAAAAGGCAAAGATCCGGTGCTGGGATAAGAACAATTTATTGAGAACAGATACAAGATAAGGAACAAACTGGAATAGAAACAATTTGGATAACAGAAGGGATAACATAATCTATTCACAGGGAAAACTATAACGCAAATGACTGACTCTTCCTGGCCCTGTATTTCCTCCTGCCTGGAAAGGACACCCTTCTCCTCTGGTGAGAGAGAGGGAGTCCTTTTCCTGCCCCTGGCAATGACCTGAGATGCGATTGAATATAATGATAGGACCATGGCCAGACTCTCATGTTCTTCAATCCCACATCGTGTCATTACCACGGACAGGAAAAGGTACAGGTGTCTTCCCAGCATGGATCCCAGGGAACATGGATCACCAGGTCTCTGCCCAACGTCAGTCTTCCAAGGGGGGATGAAGCTGGAGCTGTGGAGAAAGCTCTTCCTGCACTTGGACCACTCGCAGGGCTTCCCTTACTGGTGCTTCCGTTGGTGTCTGGTCAAGTTAGAGCTCCGGGTGAAGCTCTTCCCACACTGTGCACACTCGTAGGGCCTCTCCCCAGTGTGGATGCGCTGGTGGATGATGAGTCGGGAGCTGCAGCTGAAGCCCTTCCCACATTCCCCACACTCGTAGGCCCATTCCCCAGTGTGGATCATCTGGTGGCAGACCAGGCTGTTGCTGTGCCTGAAGCTCTTCCCACACTCCAAGCACTTGTAGCGCTTCTCCCTATCCTGAAGCTGCTCATGGACCACCAGCTCAGAGCCCTGGCTGGATCTCCGGCCGCCGTCCTGGCACAGGGTGGGTCTTTCCTCCTCAGAGCACCCTGGGATGGGTTTGGAGCCCCTCCTCCTGCGGGATCTCGGGATTTTCCTCCCCATTGGATTCCTGCACTGTGGAGCTGCTCAAAACGGCCTCTTCCATGAGGTTCTGCCGAGGGGATTTGTCCTCCCTGGTCTCCATCCTCAGCTCCTTGTCTGCGGGAGGAAGGACAAGGAGAGGATGGGATTTGCCTCCATGCCAGAGGGAAGGGGAAGGAGATCCCCCCCCAGTGCGTCCCCGGCAGGATGGCATCGGCAGCGGGGTTGTCCTGCAGCCAGGGGCCATGCTGGGCTGGGAGATGGAGCAGGAGAGAGGGGGAAAGGGGCACTGACTTCCTCCTCACCTGCCTGGGTGTCCTGGGGCATCTTCCTCTTCCTCACAGCCTGCTTCTCCATCTGGCCAACGTTTGGGATTCGTAACTCCTGGTTTGAGAGAAAACAAGGAATGAGCACAATGAGTTTGAAAGTCCCTCTTACCAAGCCCATCTCTAGAAGTCACCTGGGCATCGGAGGTGTCTTGGTTTGAAAGGAGTTTGCTAAGGAAGGCAGAAATCTCCACTGAAATGATTAAAAATGTAAGCATCCCATCCCCTCTGAATTATTATAATCTTGATATCAAAGTGCTCGCAGGTAACGATATGGGAAAAGGAAAATAAGTTCTTAAAGAAGGAAAATGAAAATGCAGCAGTACAATAAAAAAAAAACCAACAACAAAAAAACAACCCACCAACAGAGTCTGAACCTTACACCCTGTTGGTCAGGGTGTTGGTAGCAGTCTGATTAAATGGTGGCTGCACTCCTCCTGGAGTGACAGATGTGGTTTTGTTGAAGCAATGATCCCATAGAAGATTGTAGCTTACCTCGGATGTTCCGGTGCTGTAGAAGTGTCTGGTTTCTCCCCTGGGAATCCAGTGGAGAAAGACTGCCTGTGGTGTTCCGATTCCCAGATTATATCCAGTCAGGAATGCGTGGCTCCTCCCCCTGGGTGGAGCATCTCACAATGGGATGATGTCATTTTATCAGTCCTGCAGTGAGACTCAATGGCCCATTAACAGAAGATATCCCCCTGGAGGAAGGATGGGTGGTGGAAGAGATAAAGAGCACTGCCCCACCTGGTTTTAACAGCTGGCCCATTAACAGGAGACATCCCCCAGTTATGAGGGATGGCTCATGGAGGAGATTATGAAAACTGCCCCAGCAGGTTTTAACAGATGGTGATAGAATACATACTTTTGATTACATCTTGCATTGCAACCGAGGACATGGGGTCCATAAAAACCTCCCAAACACCAAGATTCAGTTCTGAAAATGCCTCCCAGGAGTTCCCCATCTCAGGTCTCTCCCCTTTGGTGTTCAGGGGTTCCTCCCTGTCCCAGCTGCTGGGGGTCCTGCTTGTACTGGGGGTCCCCTGTCTGCTCGGTCCCTGACCTCTTCAGCTTGCTGGGAGTGCCAGGAATCTGAAAACTTCCCCCAGTTCCATCTCCTCACTTAGGGATGCTGGGACCTCCCAGTATCCCCCCAAGGGGCATTTTGCACTCAGGTTTGGAGTTCTTCATTCTCCAAACATTTCCCCAAAAAAACACAACCCCTCAGGATGTCTGGGCTGAGCTCCCCCTCCCCAGTCACCTGTGGGATGGGGGTGATGATCCCACAGGTGGGGGGGCTGTGAATTCAGGGAGTGCTTGACATCGTGCTTCCTTCTCCTTTCTCTGATCCTCCTTTGTCCCTCCTTCAGGATGAAGAAGCTGCTCAAGGAGTCAGAAGCAAAACTCCAAGTCCCTTGGAGCTTCAATCAACCCCACTGAGGGCAGGGACTGCCAAAGGCTCCCCAGGGACTGGTGAGAGCAGATCCTGGAGGCCAGGATTGCCAGGAGCCAAAGGCTCTGAGCAGGGAACTGCAATGCTGAGCCAGCCCTGGCTGGGTTGGAGGAAGCAGAAAGGCCAAGCCCTGAGCCCAGGCCTGGCACAGCAGGGCCTGTCCCTCACGGGTGGCTCGGGGCTCTTTGTGGGGCAGTGGGATGTGAGGGGCAGCAAGGACAAATGCCATAAACCCGTGTGACACTCCAGATCCTTATGGAACAAAGAGGCCAGTGCAACACCATGGGAAGTTGTGGAACCAAGGGGATCATTGTGGCACTCTTGGGCCCATGGAACCAAGGGACCAGTGGGACACTGTGGGGTCTCATGGAAACAAGAGGTCACTGTGAGCCGGCAGGGCTGTAACCCCCTAGAACACTTCAATGCTGGTGGTAACCAAAGGTTCCTGTGCTTGAGTTTGGTGCACAGGAGAAACACCAACCAGATTTTCTCAAGATGGACAGATGTAAAGAATATTCTAGGTAGGAAGGGACCCACAAGGATCATCAAGTCCAGCTCTTAAGTGAATGGCCCCTCAAAGATTGAACCCACAACCTTGGTGATGCTGGCACCATGCTCTGACCAACTGAGCTAAGAGGTCAAAATGACACAAAATTTAACTGTTAAAATATAGACAATCAAGGAACTATGGCAAAGGGTTTAATACAACATCCAACTGAACATAAAACTCTTACCATAGCATTAACTTTGCAAATTTAGCTCATTTAACCTAAAAAGTGTTAACCCTTAAGATTTTGGGTAACATTAAGATATCCAAAAATGTTCCAGGTACATAGGATAGGAAGGAGAAGAAAAGGAGACCAGAAACACATAAGATCTACAGAAAAACACTTCCAGGATGATCCCAGTCACTCCCACTACAATTGCAGTCACTCCCAGTATGAGCTGTTGCACCCAGTCACCCCCAGTATGGTTCCAGAAACTCCCAGATCCTCCCAGCATGATTCCAGTCATGGCCAGAGTGACTCCCTGTCACTCCCAGGATGGGCCCAGTTGCTCCCAGTCACCTCCTGCACGGTTCCAGTCACAGCCAGGACCTTTGCAGTCACTCCCAGTATGATACCAGTTTGTTCCACTATGATCCCAGTATGACCCCAGCATGGGCACAGCTGCTCCCAGAATTATCCAGTGTGCTTCCAGTTGCTCCCATTTACCTGCACTGTGGTTTCAGTCTCCCCCAGTCTATCCCAGTTGCTCCTAGTCACTCCTCAGGTGCTTCCAGCCTGATCCCAGTTGCTCCCAGCCATTCCCAGTCACCCTGAGTGCAGTCCCAGTTGCTGCCAGTATGGTCCCAGTCTTGCCTAGCATGGCCCAGCTGCTCCCACGGTGATCCCAGTAGGATGCCAGTTGCCCTCAGCATGGTTCCAGTTGCTCCCTGTTCCTCCCAGTGTGAACCCAGTAGCAACCAGCTGCTCCTAGTATAGTCGCAGTCCCTCTCCAGATGATCCCAGACCTTGTCAGCATGGTCCCAGTCATGCCCAATTGCCCCCAGTGCAGACCCAGTCACTCCCAGTTGTCTCCAGCACAGTTCCCGTTCTTCCCAGTGTGTTCCCAGTCATCCCCAGTATGGTCACAGACACTCCCAGTATATCCCAGCTGCCCTAAGCATGTCCATGTTAATTCCCAGACACTCCTAGTAATCCCAGTCAAGTGCTTGTTTTCCAGGATGATCTCAGGCCCAGTATATCCCAGTCGAGCTGGGATTTACTCCCTGAATTCACAGCCATCCCCACCCATGGGATCAACACCCCCCTATCCCACAGGTGACAAGGGAGGGGGAGCTCGGCCCAGATATCCTGGGGGATTCCTGGGTTGGGTTTTTGGGGGTGATGCTTGAAGAATGAAGAACTTCAAATCTGAGTGGAAAATGCCCTTTGGGAGACATTTGAGGTTCCCAGTGGCAGCTGCTGGCAGAGGCAGCCTGGAGGAACAGAGCCCTATGTCCCCGAGCACCCCAAATCAGGGAGCCCAGAGAGGGGAGCACCAGGATTTGTGAGACCCTCAACAGCCTGGAGAGGGGCAGGGGGGTCTCCATGGACTACCCGCAGCCCCAAGAAGGGAATAAGGGGAGCAGGGACCCTGGGACCCCAAAAACCCCCAGCATCCCTAAGTGGGGAGATGGAAATTGGGGGAACTTTTCAGATTCCTGGCACTCCCAGCAGCCTGAAGAGGTCAGGGACCGAGTAGACAGGGGACCCACAGTACCAGTGTGACCCCCAGCAGTTGGGACAGGGGGGAAACCCTGAACACCAACGGGGAGAGACCAGATATGGGGAACTCCTGGGAGGCATTTTCAGGGCTGAATCTGGGTTTTAGTGGTTTTTTATGGACTCCATGGCTTAGTTTGCAATGCAAGATGTAACCCGATGTATTCTGTCAACATCTGTTAAAACGTGCTGGGGCAGTTTTCTTTATCTCTTTCATGAGCCATCCCTCATAACTGGGGGATATCTTCTGTTAATGGGCCAGCTGTTAAAACCAGGTGGGGCAGTGCTCTTTATCTCTTCCACCACCCATCCTTCCTCCAGGGGGATATCTTCTGTTAATGGGCCATTGAGTCTCACTGCAGGACTAATAAAATGACATCATCCCATTGTGAGATGCTCCACCCAGGGGGAGGAGCCAAGCATTCCTGACTGGATATAATCTGGGAATCGGAACACCACAGGCAGTCTTTCTCCACTGGATTCCCAGGGGAGAGACCAGAATCATCTACAGCACGGGAACATCCGAGGTAAGCTACAATCTTCTACAGGATCATTGCTTCAACAGAACCACATCTGTCACTCTAGGAGGACTGCAGCCACCAATTAATCAGACTGCTGCCAGCACCCTGACCAACAGGGTGTCAGGTTGTATCTGACTGTCTCAGTGAGTTGGGTTTTTTTTGTTTGTTTTGGTTTTTTTTTACTGCTGCATCTTCATTTTAATTTATTAAGAAAGGAATTATTATTCCTATTCCTATATCTTTATTTGAGAGCACTTTGATTTCAAGATTATAAGAATTCGGAGGGGGTGGTTGCTTACATTTTTATATATTTCAGTGTAGGTTTCTGTCTTCCTAAGCAAACACCTTTCCTTTCAAACCAAGACATCTCAGATGCCCAGGTGACTTCTAAAGAGAGGGATCTGAACAGATGGACCTACAAACTCAATATGCTCATCCCCTGTTTTCTCTCAAACCAGGAGTTCCCAATCCCAGATCTTGGCCAGATGGAGGAGAATGCTACGAGAAAGAGGAAGATGCCCCGGGACACCCAGGCAGGTGAGGAGGAAGTCAGTGCCCCTTTCCCCCTCTCTCCTGCTCCATCTCCCAGCCCAGCCTGGTCCCCGAATGCAGGACAACCCCGCTGCCGATGCCGTCCTGCCGGGGACGCACTGGGGGGGATCTCCTTCCCCTTCCCTCTGGCATGGAGGCAAATCCCATCCTCTCCTTGTCCTTCCTCCCCCAGACAAGGAGCTGAGGATGGAGACCAGGGAGGACAAATCCCCTCGGCAGAACCTCATGGAAGAGGCCGTTTTGAGCAGCTCCACAGTGCAGGAATCCAACAGGGAGGAAAATCCCCAGAGATCCCGCAGGAGGAGGGGCTCCAAACCCATCCCAGGGTGCTCTGAGGAGGAAAGACCCACCCTGTGCCGGGAAGGCGGCCGGAGATCCAGCCGGGGCTCTGAGCTGGTGGTCCATGAGCAGCTTCAGGATGGGGAGAAGCGCTACAAGTGCTTGGAGTGTGGGAAGAGCTTCAGCCAGAGGAAAACCCTGATCTGCCATCAGATGATCCACACTGGGGAGAGGCCCTACGAGTGTCTCCAGTGTGGGAAGAGGTTTCGGAGCAGCTCCAATCTCGTCCAGCACCAGCGGATTCACACGGATGAGAGGCCCTTCCGCTGCCCTGACTGTGGGGAGGGCTTCAATCGAAACTCCCACCTCATCACCCACCGGCGCATCCACACTGGGGAGAGGCCCTACGAGTGTGGGGAATGTGGGAAGAGCTTCAGCCACAGCTCTCACCTCATTACCCACAAACGCATCCACACTGGGGAGAGGCCCTACAAGTGTCCCCAGTGTGGAAAGAGCTTCACCCAGAGCTCTAACTTGACCAAACACCAACGGAAGCACTGGTAAGGAAAGCTCTGCAAATGTCCCAAAGTGCAGGAAGAGCTTTGTGCACTGCTCCAGCTGCATCTCCCCCTTGGAGGACCAACTCTGGGAAGAGACCTGGTGATCCATGTTCCCTGGGATCCATGCTGGGAAGACACCTGTACCTTTTCCTGCCCGTGGCAATGACATGATGGGGGATCAAAAAATGTGACAGTCTGATCATGGCCCATTATATTCAATCCCATCTCAGGTCATTGCCAGGGGCAGGAAAAGGACTCCCTCTCTCTCACCAGAGGAGAAGGGTGTCCTTTCCAGGCAGGAGGAAATGCGTGTCCAGGAAGAGCCAGTCTGTGGCATTTTAGTTTTCCCTGTGAATGGTTTGTCTCATCCCTTCTGTTACCAAAATTATTTCTGTGTCTGGTTGTTCCTTATCCTGTTGCTATTCTCAATAAATTGTTCTTATCCCAGCCTGGGATCTTTGCCTTTTCTGCTTTCCATGGGAGGTAGGGGGGAAGCGAGCGGCAGCGTGGTTTCAGCGGGAGCAGGAAATTGGGGACTCCCATTCCTGAAGCCCAGTCCGTGGAAACCGAGCATCCCAGCTGGTGCCAGGCCTGGTTGCCATGGCAGCAGCCTTGGGAGCGGGTCCCTGGCTGGGGACTGTGGGAACCTCTTCCCTCTGGTGCCCAGGGACAGGAGTGGAGGGAGCGGCTGGAGCTGAGGTGGGCAGGTTTAGGCTGGATGTGAGGAAAAGGTTTTTCCCCCGAGGCTGCTGGGGCACTGAACAGGCTCCCCAGGGAAGGCTCCCAGCTCCAGGGCTGGCTGAGCTCCAGCAGCGTTTGGCCAGCGCTGCCAGGCCCAGGCTGGGATTGTTGGGGTGTCCTGTGCAGGGCCAGCAGTTGGACTGGAGGATCCCCATGGGTCCCTCCCAACTCAGCCAATTCTGTGGCTCTGTGATCCCATGAGCCTGGGGATGGGACTGCAAATGGTTGCCATGGCAATGGACTCTGGCTCCAGGCCTGAGCTGGTGTCCATGGCAACCACCCCTGGCATGGGGCTATAGCCACAGGGGCTGTGATGGTTGCCATGGAAACAGACCATAGGAACAGGTCCTGGTGATGGCACCAACTTCAAACAACCACTACTCTGTGCCGGAGAAGATCCCCCAGAGACAAAGGGAGGAGAAGTTCCTCTGTCTCTGGGGAGCTCTCCTGAAATGGCTGGCGAGGACTGCAAGAGTTTTTTCTTAGCAGCTCACCAACTTCTGCAGAGCCTCCATTCTAAATAAATCCAGATATTCCAAAGAGCGCTCATGCTTCTCCCACTGCTCTGGTTTTGACTGCCATAGGGTTCCTCTCTTCCCAATAGCTGGCACGTGCTGGGTTTGGATTCAAGATGGGAATGCTGTGGTTCAGTCTGGGGTGGTTTGGTTTCTGCTGAGCAGGGCTTGCCCTCTTCAAGGACTTTGCAGTGTCCCTTGGTACAATGTGTGTTTTCCTCTGGGAAGGGAGGAATGAGTGTTGAAGACAGAGACAATAAATGCATTAGAAAACCTGCACTGTGTCTCTGTCCGTGTTTGTCAGGTGACCATCCACATCCTGGAAGGGGACAATGTAATTTCTATATTATTTTTTTTTATTCATGTATTTAACAACTCAATTTTTATTGTGCCTCACATTTTTGGCCACCTTCATCTCCAGCTGAGCTTTCACTGCACCAGATTTCTTGCTGCAGTGGCAAGAAGCATCTCTGTACTCTTCTCCTGACCTTCATTCCTTGTCCTCTACCTGTCCCAGGGAGCAGGGACCTTCCTGGGGCAGATCCAGGAGGATATCCAGGACCATCCCGGCCTGGGACGGGTGCCAAGGAGATCCAGGAGGGTTCAGTGTCCAGCTCTAAGTCCTGGGACATCCTGTGCCGTGTTCCCAACACCCACAATTTTCAGGAAGGAGCCACAGCAGCCTCCCGACCTTCGATGAATTTTTCTTCCAGGAATTCACTGTGGAGCTGGTTTCTGTTTTCCTGCTCTTTCTGAGCTCCTGTCAACATGGCATGGAGCTGGAAGAGATGGAGAGGAGAAATGTCGGGAATGGGAAGATAGAGGGAAATTGCTGGGGAAAAGGGAGACACACACCCCTAACGGTGGCCAAATCTCCACAAAATTCCAAAGAAGCTAAGAAAAATCCCACAAAATTCTTCAAGTCTCCTCAAAATCCCACAAAATACCAGAAAATTCCACAACAGTACAAAAAAATCCCCAAAAATTCCAGAAACATCCCACCAAATCACCACAAATTTCCACAAATCCTAAGAAAATACCTCAAAATCCTTCATGTCTCCTCAAAATCTTACAAAATTCAAGAAGAATCCCACCAAATTGCAGAAAACTTCCACACAATTCCATAAATGTTCTCAAAACCCCAACAAATTCCAGAAACATCCCACAAAATCTCCACAAATTTCCACAAAATCTAAGAAAATACCTCAAAATTCTTCATGTCTCCTCAAAATCCCTCAAAATTCCACAAAACACTCACAAAATCTCAATATCCTACAAAATTCAAGAAAAATCCCACAAAATTGCAGAAAAATCCCACGCAATTCTTTCACTTTTCTCAAAATTCCAGAAAATTCCAGCGAAATCGCACAAAATCTCCATAAAATCCCACAAAATTCAAGAAAAATCCCTCACCAAATTCTTGTCTCCTCAAAACCCCTCAAAATTGCAGAAACATTTCACAAAATCTCCTCAATATCCCACAAAATTGCAGAAAAATTTCCCAAAATTGCCTAAATTTTCTCAAAACCCCAACTAATTCCAAAAATGCCTCTCAAAATCTCCAAAAATTTCCACAAAATCTAAGAAAAATCCCACAAAATTGCAGAAAAATCCCACAAAATTCCCTAAATCTTCTCAAAACCCCACCAAATTCAAGAAACATCCCACATAATCGCCTCAAACTTCCACTAAATTCCACAAAAATCCCACAAAGTTCCAGAAAAATCCCACAGAATTATTTAAATTTTCTCAAAATCCCACAAAATTCCAGAAAAATCCCACAGAATTATTTAAATTTTCTCAAAATCCCACAAAATTCCAGAAAAATCCCACAAAATTGCAGAAAACTTCCACAAAATTATTTCATCTACATCTGTCTCGGCAGTTGTAGATCCCAGCTGCTCTTGCCCCTCTTCTGCTTGCCACTTGAATTTTAGCAGTACAGCTGCAATTGCCTCTTTCAATTAGTGCTACCCACTGTGCTTTTGTCACAGGGAACTCAGGATTTTTGTTTCAGGCATCATGATCAGTGGAGATCAAAATACTCCCAACTCCCTGAGCACTAAGTCAAGGGGAATTAAAGCCACACAGGTCACATTTGCAGTGCTCAAACACAGCCCTGTTGCTGCTGCTGCTGAAATAGAATCAACTGACAGAGGCCATCACAGAAATTGCCTTTGCAGTGGCAAATAAAATGAAAAAATCCACCAGGAACAGGAGAAAAACAGAACTTCCCAACTCACTTCATTGTTTCTTCTGAGCAGCAGAAGAAAAAGGAACAGGGCACCTTTCAGGCAGCTCCACAAGCTCAGGGTTCTCATTTCCTGGGGAATCTGAGATGCAATTGGCCTTGTTGAAAGGACAAAAGCAAAGGGAATGAATTGGGAATTATTAGGAAAAAATGACCCTTCTTACACACAAAGTTCACCAAGTCATTCCCTGCATTTCTCCTTTTCACATTCTTTCTCTCATCCACTGAGAGGTCCAGCTTATCATGTTCTGGTGCTTATCATCAACTGATTGTGCTCTTGATTTCTACCACTGCAAGAGATGTTGAGAATCATCTCAACTGAACACAGAAACAAACTCCTTCTGTCAGCCCATCTTCATGTTCCAGATCACTTTCAAGATGTCCATGGGGCTGTTGGAATGATGAGCTCTCCACTGCTGGCTGCAGGCTCTGCAGATTCTTTCTCCACCTTCAGCCAGGCTTGTAGTCCCCAACAATTCCTGGTAGCCCATCATGTTTTCTTTGGGTAGAAGAGGAACAATGAAA
>NC_142217.1:769251-839927 GCF_049639895.1 Pseudopodoces humilis
CAACAGAGGCACCGGTAAGGGAAGCCCTGTGAGTGCCCCAAGTGCAGGAAGAGCTTTGTGTTCTGCTCCAGCTCCATCCCCCATCAGAGGACCCACGTTGGGCAGAGCCCTGATGACCCACGTTCCCAGTGGTCTGTGTTGGGAACACACTGGGGTGATGGTCATTTTGATTTGGCCCCGATATTCTTTTGATTCATCTTCATCCCTTTAAAACAGACAAAATTGGGGTAAAAGTCAACGAATTCATCAAAGGCACCTAAAACCTCACTTTTACTAGTGCTTCAAGGGAATCTGAGATTCTGGGAGGTACATGGGAGGGTTTTGGGGGTACTTGGTTTATTTGTCTCCATCTCGGCACTCAAGGAGACGAGGGAGTTCGATCTGTCACCTCAAAACCACTCAAGGCCACTGGAAACTACTCAATCCCACCCAGAATTCCTGGATTCCACAGCCCCTCAGGGTGTGATGCTTTAAGTTTTAGCTTTCATATTTTTCATATTTTGCGCTGCCTTGGTTTGTAGTTTTGAACTTCATATTAATTGTTAGTGAACTCTCTTCACAGAGTAGGTAGACAAAACAATTCCTATTCTAGCTTGATACCAAGGACAATTGTTACAAGTTCCAGGCCCAAAAGCATAAACAAGGGTGGACTGAAGAGAGAAAACAAGAAGGATGGGACTTCCTCATCTGAAGCTGTAATTGGACAATGAACCCAAATACGCAGATGGACCTAAACTTTTAAAAATGTGAGACCTCGTGATGAGTTGTCCATTTTTGTGACCATTTTTGGTCAGTCCTGGGTGTAGCCCTGGGTAGGGTCCTGTACTGCCCAAGTTGTATCCTTTAAGGCCTTTTAATAAACTTTATTCTTAACTTTGTCCAGCCTCTGTTCTAGGTCAGCCTTCTGAAGGCATCAGGTGGAATGGGGTTGGAAGGGGACTGGGTGAAGTGGGATGCAAATCAGGAGGGGTGAGATGGGCATTGGGTGGGGCAGGATGGGTGCGATGGAGTTTGGGAGGTGTGAAATAGGGAAAATAGGGCTTGGGAAGGTGATTTTGATGTCCAGCAGGGGTAGGATGGGTTGGCCTTGGGACTGGGGATATGGGATGGGGTCTGGAATGAGACAGCCAAAGTTTGGGGACGATGAACGAAGTCGGAGTCTCTTACTGAGTGAGTTTTTGGCTATTCCACATTCCTGAAGAGATTTTGGGGTATCTCACATTTCTGAGGTGGTTTTGGGGCACTCCCCAACTCTTGGGGGGTTCCTGAGAGCAGTTCCTTGGAGCCCCATTGCCAGGGGTTTGTGCCATGGACATACGAGCTCAGAGTTGTAGCCAGAGTGCGTTGCCTCGGTGCTGGAGAGCAGAGAAATGATGAAGGGCCCCAGACATTGTCCATTGTGTGTTTGGTGTCAAGATGAAAAGTGAGGGTACAACCACTATGCTTTGTGATGATTTCTTGCTCAAGTAGCTTGATAAGATATCAGTCTCAAGGCATGAGATTTATAGAGGAGCAACAAATCAGCCATAGCTCGTGGAAGTCAGAGTTTCTTCTCCCCACAGCAATATATAACATTTTGGTCCAATAGGCCAATGGAAAATCTCTCAGACAATTCACTGAGTCCTCACAGAGGTATGGCAAACATAATTTATTTCTATCTTTAGCACGCTTTCATAGGGTCTGACAGGGTTTGCGGGGCTTAACAAGCTACTATTAGTTAATACACATTGTTTACATTCTTTTCCATGTACACAGTGCCATTGGTTTTCTTTATTGTTGCTGTTCCAGGAGAGTTTCAAGGACACTGCCTTTAATATTGACGCCTGGATTGAAAGCTGGGTTGTGCAGACAGGCTTTTACTGAAATATCATGCTTTTGCTCTGTTAAAATGTTTTACTACAATTCTTTTTTTTTTTTGTTTTTTTTTTTGCACAACCCAGGTTTTGGACGTGATTTATTTCAGACTTTTTCAGATAGAGGATATTGAGAGTCCGCCAGTTTATTCACCAGCCTTCACAGAAGTAAACGTGAACACCGTTTATTTCTATCTTTAACACACCTTTTATAGGGTTCTACAGGGTCCGCAGGCAGAGTAAGCTACTATTGGCTAACAGACACAGTTTACATTTTTTCTCCTACACACAAGGATATTGTTTTGCTTTACTCTCTCTTCTGCGGGAAGGTTTCAAGGACTTTAGCCTTTAATATCACAATTTATTTCAAAGGCTGGTTTGTGCATAAAGGCCTTTACTAATATATAAAATATATCAACAATTCCCCCTTTCTCTTTTTGCACAAACCTGGCTTTGGATAAGATAACACACAAGTTAGACTGTCATCCCAATTAACATTATAAGTAAAGTTCGTCCTCCTTCTAGCACAAGAGGCTTCAACCATCCGGTGATGCCCCAGCTGGCGAACCAACTTCCAGTGGGGTCACTATCTTCTTTCAGGGCATGTAACCCATCCTGTAGCTGTTGTAGTTGCTTATGGATGGAAGCTGAATGATCAGTAAGATCCAAGCAGCACATGCCTTCAAATTCCTCACAACCATGTCCTTGTGCTAAGAGCAAAAAGTCAATTGCAGCTCGATTTTGTAATACGGCATGATGTACAGAACTCACATCAGCTGAAAGCTCACTTAGCATCGTGGATGTTAAGTTCAATCCTTCCTTAGTCTAGCAAGCGAGCCTTTTTAGAGTTGCTAGGCCTTAATTCATTCAGGCTTCGCTTTGACTGTTTGATGTTTTTCATTTCACTAGCTATATTCAACAATTGGTGTAAGCTTGGGTGGAACAAAGTAAGTTTCCCAAGATAACAGGGTCCTCTGTGGATTAGCAGGAATCTAATTCCATGCTCTATCTCCACAGATGAGGAAGATGGAACTAGGTAATTGCTTTGGTAATTGTCCTGTGAGATTGCACCACGAATAAAGGCTTTACTTTCAGTGTGAGTAACGAGATCAGCCATAGGGTTGACTGACTGCAGCCCAGTGCTGCACTACTGTGTTGGAATGACTTTTTGTCGGGGGTTTAAACATTATCCATCCACCCGAGGTATTGGTGGAACTCAACAAATCTAATTCTTCTGAGGGTTGTAACATTGAGAACTTTGGTAATTTTTGCTTGCCAGCAGGCTTCAAGTTGTCTTAATGTGAAGCCAACAGTGCAACTGCACTCTTGCAACATTGCCAATCGATTCAGTCAAGTCTCATTACTGATTAAACCTTTAAATGCTTGAGGATCCCATTCAGGGACTCCTACGAGACAGGTGCGAAAAGGATCTCCAGGGGTGGCTGGGCTCAAACACATTGACCTTTGGCCAGTTCAATGTGCCAGAGTGACCCATATGTTCTGTCACTTTTGGATGTTAGTTAGCAGACGGTTGGGACTATACACAACACAATTACCATAAGCATTTCACCATGTAAATGACATCATATTTGCAAACTCACAGCTAAAACTTCAGTCGTTAAATGAACTTTCAAAGATGCTTACACTACCTCTTGAAGGGGGAATACTTATACTTTATACTAACATAACAATTACTACAGGCTAAACTCTATCTTAAACTATTATCTAACTACTTTTAACACATGTGCTCTGGTATATATGTAGTCTAAGCGTGAAAGCAATTTGCTAAAAGGGTAAACACACAACTACAATTTGCTTTATATATAGTTAAATGTAGTCTCTACACTTTTCTTAGGTCTTCTACAGAATTTCTCCAACACGATTCAGTCCTGGAACGCTCACTGCTCCCGTGATGTCAGCTGGCAGCTGATCGGTGACTGAGGGCTTTGATGTTCAGGTTGTTCTTCAGATCCTTCTAAATCTTAAAACAAAGGATAACTGAAAAATTGGTAGAGACACAACATCATAATAACAACATAAAATTTCTGTTGGCAACTGTCTGTGTAGTGTTCAGACACAACTGTGTCCCAACAGCTCCACTTCTGATCCATGTCTGGAGTACCAAGGCTGTGTGATGACATCTCTGTTCACTGGATCTTGTGTGTTCAGAGGCAGACAGTCTGGCCAGATGGACAGGTGACCTTTTTGAACCTGCCAACAAAACACAGACACTTCTCTCCTTGAAGTTAATGAATTACACTAATCAAATGCTTTTAGGGCATCAATTTCCCCCGTTTTCTTTAAAAAAAATAAAAATGAGATGTACTTCTGTTATCAACATCAACATCAACACAAAACCATATACACAATTAATAAGAACCTATAACAGTTAAAAATCAATTAAATCATAAACATTATTAATAAGATATGTAATATAAAACTACTATTAATTACTACAACTCTGCACCAGCATCCCATAGTTTGCAAACAAACAGAAACAAAAAATCATCAGTGAAGGATTGGATAACCACCTCCGGCAATGATTCTCCAAGCCCACTTCAAAATTGATCCAGCTGTCGTATTAATAGGGTCAAATTGCTGAGTCAAAAAGTGACTCAAATACTGATTTGGTACAGAAAACATCTGGCTCTGTCGGCAAACATTCCGTCCAGGTAAATTCAAGGCTTGGCCAGGGCCTGGCTTTAAACTGGAAAGATGCCTCTTAACATATTTCTAGAACAAGGTTCTCAATAGTAGCAGCTATGAGATGCTTACAGCACAGCAAACTGTTAAAATGCATTTGTACAAAGCAAATGATCAGGAGCCTTAGGTACCAGACCAATTAAACCATGCAGCAGTTGGTTTAATCTGAAGCGTCCCCCATGGCAGCTGATCCTCAGCAATGGTACATCTTAAAATTCTGGAAACACTGAAAAATAAGAAACCCATAAAAAACAAAACTGCAGAGATTGCAACAACCAATAGAACTCCCAATGAAGTCAAGGGTGTCACAGACTGTATTCACTTCTATCCACAAACAGGTGTTCACCAGTGTTCCATCACAGCTGTTTCAGTTGTGGCTGTCTTCATCTCTCCAGGAAAATAACTGTACTTTGCAGTTTAGACAAGTGTCTCCAATAAAACATAAAACAATTTAAATTAGACAATATTTAAACCTGACAATAATTATTTATAACAAAAGGAAATAACAAACTTTCCTTAAAAGAATATCTAAGTTAGAAAACTTAACTTAAAAACATTCAAGCCTAAACATTATAAATCCTGACTTTTCTTAATTCTATTAACACTTAATCTATACTAAATAAAAACATAACTTAATCTTATTCTGTTACTACAAAAAGCAACTAAAAGTTTGATATATACTTTTTAAACACAATATAACAATAACATGGATTCACTATAGAGATTATAAAAATGTAACAAATCCATCACAATTCTATGTCATCTAGCTTTGAGAATAACCCACAATAACTGCAAATGTTACTAAAAATACTCATTCATAACAGGAATTTACCTAGTATATGCTTAAATTGGTTAGGATTTTAAAGTGTAGTTTTTCTAGAGAAAAACCACAACAACACAGAATTTGGCAGGTTGCCATCCAGCTTTTGTAGCACTTTTCAAGAACATCAAGTCCAATTTTTTAACTAAAATCCAAAATCCAAATTGGTGTATATGCAGTTATATGTGTTTTATATAACAAAAGGACTCACATTGAAATTACCTTATTAAAATTGTGGAAAAAACAAGCAAATAGATAATATATGCTTTAACTTAACTTTGTCTTGTACAGTAAAGTTCTCTTAACTAATTATTTTTTAAACCACAAATCTCTTCTGTAGATAACATTAATTGGAAGGTTTTCTTAGAAGCTGTAAATCACACCATATTTTAACCTTAAGTTCTAAAACTAATTATTGCAAGGCAACTTCTGTTAAACACTTTTTCTCTCTCTTTTTTTTTTTTTTTTAACTGTCAAAGAGCCACAATAATTTCTCCAGTAAAACTCTAAAAACTGCAATTGCATAAACTCATAATTACTTAAAACACAAAATTAACTCTAAAAGGGTTCATAAAAACATTTTGAAAACCCAATAAATCATGACTTTGTAACAAACTGGGTATTATCCTGGTGCTTTTTCTTAGAGAGGGAGCGGGGGGGTGGACTGCCCGCCCTGCTGCTGCTGCAGCTGCTGTTATCTTTCTTCACATTCTGCACATACTCTCGCAGAGAGAAAAAACGGAGAGAAAGAAGAAAAAAAAACCTCACAAAGTTAACTTTAACAAATGCAGGGGTTTTTTCATTTTGTTTTTTTTTTTTTCTCTCTCAATTTCTCTCTCGCTGTTTGCAGATAGAAGAAAAAGGGCACGATTTTACAAAAGCAGGTGATGTTACATGAAAAGTCTGTCACGGCCAGGTGCTAACAACGGTGATCATTGCAGCTTTTCAGAGTGGCCTTGGAACTTTTCTTGCGCTGCCTCTGCCCCCAGGGTGCCTTTGTTCTCTGCGCATACCTCAGTGTTCCCCCATGTCCCCCTGGTTCGGGTGGAAACCAATCTAAATTTGGCTTCTTTTCTTCCAGGGTAGTAAAGTTGGAACTTAAATAAGATTGTAATGTTAACAGTGACTCCAAAAGTGAAGCAAATATTTCTGGATGTATCACATCCTGCCGTAACTGAACAGATTCTGTTCGTTGTTTCAGCGTTTGCTGTGGAATTTCTTTCTCATTATTTTCTTCTCTCTAACTTTCCCTCCCTCTCTCCATGGGCAGCATAGATAGGAGTGCTTGCCCAGCAGTGGGAGGTAAAGGCATCTGCTGCAGTGATGCAGGTAGAATTACGGGGCTCACAGCCGCAGCATATCTCACTTTTCTGTTTTTTAAGGTATTAATTACAATCTGCCAAGTTCGACCGAGAGACACAGTGTCCTTGCTCTTTTCCGTGATTGCCGTTTCCCACATCAAATTCCCGACATCCGTCCATTCTTCGACCGCAAAAAGCAGTGAGGACACTGCAAAATGCCTGTGACAATTAGCCCATATAATGAGCATATCCAGGTCGTTTTCCCCGGCTGCTTCGCCTCGTTTAACGAGGATGCTAAGAAGCAGTTTTTTCCACTTCCATGCTAGCGGCAAATGACGGGGGGGAAGGTCGCGACCCCTCTACAATGCCCCCGCCCCTCAGACTCCCCCAGTGACTCGCCCCCCCTTTATCCGCGGGTCACCTATCCCGTACCGATCCAAGGCAGCGTCTATCTGCGCTCAGATCCGCTCCACCAACCTCAGTCCAAGGCTCCATCCCACCGTGCGTGGACCCACCAAAGCCCCCCTGCCCGCAGGGTGTCCCTGTTCGGGTGCCAAATATTGAGAGTCCACCAGTTTATTCACCAGCCTTCACAGAAGTAAACGTGAACACCGTTTATTTCTATCTTTAGCACACCTTTTATAAGGTTCTACAGGGTCCGCGGGCAGAGCAAGCTACTATTGGCTAACACACACAGTTTACATTTTTTCTCCTACACATAAGGATATTGTTTTGCTTTACTCTCTCTTCTGCATGAAGGTTTCAAGGATTTTAGCCCTTAATATCACGACTTATTTCAAAGGCTGGTTTGTGCATACAGGCCTTTAGTAATATATAAAATATATCAACATCTTCCCAACGTGGATCCTCCAAGGGGGGATGAAGCTGGGGCAGCACATGAAGCTCTTCCTGAACTTGGGGCATTTACAGGGCTTCCCTTATCGGTGCCTCCATTGGTGTTGGGTCAAGTGAGAGCGCTGGCTGAAGCTCTTCCCACACTGGGGACACTTGTAGGGCCTCTCCCCAGTGTGGATGCGCTGCTGGGTGATGAGGTGGGAGTTTCGCTTGAAGCCCTTCCTGCAGTCAGGGCAGCGGAAGGGCCTCTCATCTGTGTGAATCCGCTGGTGCCTGAGGAGACTGGAGCTGGTCTGAAACCTCTTCCCACACTCAGGACACTCATAGGGCCTCTCCCCAGTGTGGATCCTCTGGTGGATGATCACTTGGGACCTCTGGCTGAAGGTCATCCCACATTCCCCACACTCATAGAGACGTTCCCCAGTGTGGGTCCTCTGGTGTTTGGTCAGGCTGGAGCTGTGGCTGAAGCTCTTCCCACATTCCCCACACTCATAGGGCCTCTCCCCAGTGTGGATGCGCCGGTGCCTGATGAGGGTGGAGTTGTGCTTGAAGCCCTTCCCACAGTCGGGGCAGCGGAAGGGCCTCTCATCTGTGTGAATCCGCTGGTGCTGGAGGAGATGGGAGCTCCTGTGAAACCTCTTCCCACACTCAGGACACTCGTAGGGCCTCTCCCCAGCGTGGATGCGCTGGTGGATGATGAGTTGGGAGCTGCAGCTGAAGCCCTTCCCGCATTCCCTACACTTGTAGGGCCATTCCCCAGTGTGGATCATCTGGTGGCTGATCAGGCTTTTCCTCTGGCTGAAGCTCTTCCCACACTCCAAGCACTTGTAGCGCTTCTCCCCATCCTGAAGCTGCTCATGGACCACCAGCTCAGAGCCCTGGCTGGATCTCCGGCCGCCTTCCCGGCACAGGGTGGGTCTTTCCTCCTCAGAGCATCCTGGGATGGGTTTGGAGCCCCTCCTCCTGCGGGATCTCTGAAGCTTTTCCTCCCCACTGGATTCCTGTGCAGTGGAGCTGCTCAAAACGGCCTCTTCCACGAGGTTCTGCTGTGGGGATTTGTCCTCCCTGGTCTCCATCCTCAGCTCCTTGTCTGGGGGAGGAAGGACAAGGAGAGGATGGGATTTGCCTCCGTGCCAGAGGGAAGGGGAAGGAGATCCCCCCAGTGCGTCCCCGGCAGGACGGCGTCGGCAGCGGGGTTGTCCTGCAGCCGGGGGCCAGGCTGGGCTGGGAGATGGAGCAGGAGAGAGGGGGAAAGGGGCACTGACTTCCTCCTCACCTGCCTGGGTGTCCTGAGATCCCCCTGCCCCTCTCCAGGTTGTTGGGGGTCCCATGAATTGTGGTGCTCCCCCTCTCTGGGTTCCCACTTTGGGGTCCTGGGGGTCACAGGGCTCTGCTCCTCCAGGCTGCCTCTGCTGGCAGCAGCCCCCAGGACCCCCCATTGTCCCCCCAAAGGCCTTTTTCTTCTTAGCTTTGGAGTTCTTCATTCTCGAATCATCCCCCCCAAAAACCCAACCCAGGGACCCTCCATGATATCTGGGCTGAGCTCCCCCTCCCTGGGCAGCTGTGGGATGGGGGGGTGATGATCCCATGGGTGGGGGGGCTGTGAGTTCGGGGAGTGCTGGACTGGGATATACTGGGTGTGACTGTGATAACAAGCACCTGACTGGGATCCCTGCAAGTGTCTGGGAATGACTACGGACATGCTTAGGGCAACTGGGATATACTGGGAGTGTCTGTGACCATACTGGGGATGACTGGGAACACACTGGGAACAATGTTAACTGTGCTGGGGACAACTGGGAGTGAGTGGAAGTGACTGGGTCTACACTGGGGGCAACTGGGCATGACTGACACCATGCTGGAAGGGGCTGGGATCATCTGGGAAGCGACTGAGAATATACTGGGGCCAACTGGGATCACACTGGGAGGAACAGGGAGTGACTGGAACCATGCTGAGGGCAACTGGCATCCTACTGGGATCACAGTGGGAGCAGCTGGGCCATGCTGGGCAAGCCTGGGACCATACTGGCAGCAACTGGGACTGCACTCAGGGTGACTGGGAGTGGCTGGGAGCAACTGGGATCAGCCTGGAAGCACCTGAGGAGTGACTAGGAGCAACTGGGATAGACTGGGAGAGACTGAAACCACAGTGCAGGTAAATGGGAGCAACTGGAACCACACTGGATAATCCTGGGAGCAGCTGTGCCCATGCTGGGGTCATACTGGGATCCTACTGGAACTAGCTGGGATCATACTGGGAGTGACTGCAAAGGTGCTGGCTGGGACTGGAAGCATGCTGGAGGTGACTGGGAGCAACTGGGCCCACCCTGGGAGTGACAGGGAGTCACTCTGGCCATGACTGGAATCATACTGGGAGGATCTGGGAGTGACTGGAACCATACTGGGGGTGGCTGGTACAACAGCCTATATTGGGAGTGACTGAGATTGTAGTGGGAGTGACTGGGATCATCCTGGAAGTGACTGCAACCATACTGGGAGTGACTATGGCTCCTACAGGGATAGCACTGGGAACCACTGGGATAAGAGTGGGTGTGAATGGAACCTGACTGGGGGTTACTGGAAGCTACTGGGCCCATGCTGGGAGGAAAATGTGGACACATTGGGAGCAACTGGGATCAACCGGAACCATGCTGAGGGGACTGAGACCACAACTGGGATCATAGTGGGAGAATCTGGGAGCCACTGGGAAAGACTGGGATCATTCTGAGGTAACTAAAACCTAACAGGGGCAACTGGGATATACTGGGAAGGTCTGTAATCATAGTGGGGTGAATGGATCCACACTGGGAAGAGCTGGGACCACCCTGGGGGCATCTGGGAGTGAGTGGGAGCATGCTGAGATGGACTAGGACTATTCTAGGAACAACTGGGATCATACTGATAGGAACTAGGAACAACTGGAACTATTCTGGCAGTAACTGGGATCATACTGGGATCACAGTGGGAGCAGCTGGGTTTGTGCTGGCTGAGACTGGGATCCCACTGAGGGTGACTGGAATCATACTGGGATTGACTGGGAATGGCTGTGAGCAACTGGGATCATGCTGAAAGCAACTGAGAAGAAGTGGGAATGACTGGGAGCGTGCTGGGGCTGACTGCGATATACTGGGAGAGACAGGGAGTCCCAGGGATCACACTGGAGGCTACTGGGGTCATACTGGAACTGACAGGGAGCAACTGGGGGCCACTGGCCTCATACTGGGAGTGACTGGGATTAGACTGGGAGTGCAAAGGAAACTGGAAAATTGGGGGAAAAATGGGGAAAAAAACCAGGATAAATTAAAGGAAAACAGAAGGGAAAAATCAGGGAAAAAAAAACAGAAAAAAAAATCATGGTGAAATCAAAATAAATAAATCAAAAATAATAAAAAAATCATTAAAAAATTGGGAAAAATTTGGGGAAAACCAGGAAAAATTTGGGGAAAAACAAAGAGTAAACTCAAGGAAAAATGGGGAAAAAATCAGGAAAAAATAGGAAAAGAAGGAAAAATCAGGAAAAAGGGGGAAAAAAATCAGGAAAAAAGCCCGAGAAAATCAGAAGAAAAACTGGGAAAGAACTTGGAAAAATCAGGGAAAAACAGGAAAAAAAAGATAAATAAAATCTAAAAAAAATGGGAAAAAATGGGAAAAAATTGTGAAAGAATCGGGGAAAAATCAGGCAAACAATTAGGGACATTTGAGAAGAAGTTGGGAAAAAGCTAGAAAAAATTTGGGAAAGGAAGAGAGAAAAATCAGAAAAAATGGGATAGGCATGAAAAAAATTGTGAAAAATTGTGAAAAATCAGGGAAAATTTTAGGAAAAGTCAAAAAGACCCTGGGAAAAATCAGGAAAAAATTGGGAAGAAAATTGTAAAAATCAAGGAAAACCCAGAAATGTTTGAGAAAGCTTGCAAAAAAAATTGGGAAAAGCATTGGGAAAAAAATCAGAAAAAAATGTGAAAAAAAAGAAAGATCAGGGGAACTCATGGAAAAAGATAAAAAAGTATGGAAAATATCAGAAAAAAATAATGAAAAAATCAGGAACAAAAAATGGGGAAAACCAGAAAAATTTGGGAATGGAAAAGGGTAAAATCAGGAAAAAATTTGGGAAAAAATTGGGAAAAATTGAGAAAAGAGAGAGGAAAGAAACCAGGAAAAAATCAGGAAAAATCAGCAAAAAAAATCAAGAAACACAGGGAAAAAAATTGTGAAACAATTGGGGAATAAATAGGAAAAAGATTGTGAAAAGAAGAGGGAAAAATCAGGAAAAAATGGGGGAAATCAGGAAAAAAAATGGAGGAAAAAATTGGGAAACAGGTAAAACAAGGAAAAAATGAGGAAAAGAAACTGGGGGAAAAAAACTTGGAAAAATGGAAAAAAATTGGGAAAAAGCCAGAAAATATTTAGGAATTGAACACACAAAAATCAGGAAAAATTAGGAAAAAAAATGGGGAAAAATTGGGACAAATCAGGAAAAAAATGTGAAAAATATGCAGGAAAAAATTGGTGAACAATGAGGGAAAAATCATGAAAAGAAAAAAAAAGAAAAAAATTGGGGGAAAATCAGGAAAAAAATTGGGGGAAAATCAGGAAAAAAATTGGGAAAAATCAGGAAAAAATCAGGGGAAAAATGGGAAAAAACAGAAAAATCAGGGAAACATTTGAGAAAAAGTTGGGAAAAAGAAAATTTTGGGAAAAGAAGAGGGAAAAATCAGGAAAAGGTGGGAAAAATCATGGGAAAGTCAGGAAAATTTGAGAAAAAACTGGGAAAAAAAAAGTAAAAAAATGGCAAAAGAAAGGAGGGAAAAAATCAGAAAAAAATCAGAAAAAAATGGGAAAAAAACAAAAAAAAACTGAGAAAAAATAAGGAAAAAATGAGGGAAAAAAAGAGTGAAAAAATTGAAAAAAATATTAGGGAATAAATGGGAAAAATCAAGGACAAAGTGAGAAAAAGAAAGAGGAAAATAATCGGGATAAATCAGGAAAAAGCACGGAAAAAATGGGAAAAAACCTGGGAAAAATCAGGAACAAAACAGGATGAAATACCCCTATCCCATTTTTCCATGGAATTTTAGGACTTGCCTACCTGGGAGGTTGTAGAAGAATTTCCAGACCTGGAAATCCGGGGAGTGGGGAAAGGTGGAATTGCAGATGTGCTGCTCCAGATTTTCGGGAAGGTTGATGGCCTGGTCCTCTTCCAGTTTCCAGAATGTTCAGATGAATCCCACGCCTCCTTCCAGCTGGAGATCATGGAAATATCATGGAAAATCATGGGAAAGTTGTGATTCAAATTCATGGAGTTTTGCCCCCAAAGCACCCTTTTTTCCTGCCAAAATTTCTATTTTTTCCCCCCCCAACAAATTTCAATTTTTGGGATAATTAAATGGGAAAGATAGGTGGAAATGGAGGAAAAATGGGGAAAAGTTAGGAAAAACTAGAAAAAAATGGGGGAAAAGAAAGAAAAACGGAAGAAAAAAATGGAGCAAAAATGGGGGAAAATCTAGCCAAAATGGGATAAAAATAGGGAAAAAATTGGGGAAAATATGATGGAAATGGAGAAAAAATTGGGAAAAATGGGAGAAAGAAATGGAAGAAAATGGGGATAAAATTGTGGAAAAATGAGATAAAACCAGGATTAAAATGGGGAAAATAATGGGGGAAACTGGGAGAAAAATGGGAATAAAAATGGTAAAAATGAGGAAAACATGGGGTAAAAAATGGAAGAAAATGGGGAAAATAGGAGACAACATGGGGAAAAAAACTGGGAGAAAATGGAGCAAAAATACTGTAAAATGGGGAAATGGGGAATAAATAGATTAAAAAAGGAAAACAAGTGGGAAAAAATAGGAAAACATGGGGAACAATTTGAGTAAAAATGGAGGAAAAATAGGAAAAAAAATCAGAAAAAAATGGGAAAAAAGGAGGAAAATGAGATATTGAGATAAAAAGGAAAAAAATGTGGGAAAAAATTGGGGAAAAATAAAAAATAGGATAAAAATGGGGGGAAATGGTATGAAAATGGGATAAAAATTAGAAAAAATAGAGCAAAAATGGGAAAGAAATGGGATAAAAATGGGGAAAAGTTGGGTAAAAATGTGGAAAAATGGGATAAAATGGAGACAAATTGTACTCTAATAGCGAATGACTGGGAGTGATTTGGCTTATCGTGGGGCGCACAGGAAACTGGAGCCACATGGGGGGAGAAACCGGGCTCATGCTGGGAGCAGCCACTGCCGGCACCGGGAGCCCCGAACCCCTTTCCCGGCCAGGCCGGACCCGCATCCCCCCGGCCCCTTTGCCGGGGCTCTGCCGCCACCGCCACCGGGACCCCCCAAAAACACCTCCCGGGGAACCCCGGGGTACCCCCGAGGGGCATCTGCGGCTCGGCTCTGGAGCCCTGCCATCCCCAAACATCCCCCCCAAAAACACCAAACCCAGGGACCCCCGGGGTATTTGAGGCGAGCTCCCCCTCCCCGGGCACCTGCGGGATGGGGGGCGATGGTCCCGAAGGAGCTGCAGATCCAGAGAGCGGGGAGCGCACGTGGAGCCTCCTCTGCCTGCTCCAGCTCTTCCTCTTCCTGCTCCTCCTCTTCCTCCTGCTCTGTCCCTCCTCTTCCTCCTCCTCTGTCCCTCCTCTGTCCCTGTGCGTGGTTCGGAGCCCTCGGGTGAGCGGGGCCGGGCCGGGACACGATGGGAAAGGGCTGGGTCCCCCCCAAACCGAGCTGGGGGCAGCGGAGGTTTGGGGGAACAATGGGAACGGGGCGGGACAGGGGAACAGGGGGAGGTGGGAGCACTGAGGGTCCCCCAGTTCACCCCAGGACCCCCAAGCCCCGTCCCAGCCCCCCCAGTTCCCCCCGCAGCCCCGGCTGAGGGGGGCTCAGCCCAGGAGCCGCCGTCGTTCGGGGCTCCCCCGAGTGCAGGAACGGGAGAGTTCCCGGCTCGGGGAGGCCCCAGCAGAGGAGGGGATCTTGTCCCTCTTCCAGGGCCTTTCAGGGTCTTCAGGCCCCTCTCAAGAGGAGTTTTTCTCTTTTTCAGTTTTTTGGGGGGGATCCCACCACTACAGGGGTGTTTTTTCCTCCCCATTTTAGGGTGTTTGTGCGGCCGCAGCCCCACAAGCCCCTTTTGAGGGGGGGGATGGTGACGGCTTTAATTGACATTTTTAGGGGTGCCCCCACCCCAAGCCCCTGTAGGGGATGTTTTGTCCCCCAGGGTGGATTTTGGGGGTTCTCTCTACCATGGCCGCTTTAAGGACCCCCGGTATTGTCGGGTCCCACTGTAACTCCTCTTAAAAGGGCAACACCTCTCCCGTTGGTTCCGGCAGTGGAGCCCCGGGAGGGGTTGGGGGTCCCGGGAGGGGTTTGGGGGTACCTGGGTGATGCCGATGGTGTCCATGGGGATCCCGTGCTGGATATAAACCTTGGTGAAGGGTTCCTGAGGGGTTTGGGAAGTTCTGGGTGTATTTGGGGCCACAGTGGTTTTTGCGGGGTTCCCAAGGGGGTTTACAGGAGTCCCGATGAGGGAATTTGGGTGATCCCAGGGGTGGAATTGGGGGTCCGAAGGCTGTTTTGGGGAACCTGCTGGTGATGGAGATGGGGACCCCATGCCAGGTATGAACCTTCTCAATGTCTGTATGGGGTTTTGCGGTTTTGGGTTGTTTTTGGAGTATCAAGGGCTGTGTTTGGGATCCCAGGGAGGTTGGGGTGTCCTGGGGGGTTTGGGGGTTCTCGGCAGGTTTGGGGGTACCTGGGCAATGCGGGTGGCAGTGCTGGGGACCCCGTGCCGAGTTTGAACCTTCTCACTGCCCACAGGCAGCGTCAGCGTGTTCAGGGAGATCCTGGGGGGCCCGGGGGGTCACCCCAAATCCCAGGGACCCCAAATGATGAGGGACCCCCTGAACTGCCCTCAGCGCTGGATCTGCTGCAGGCAGGGGGGCACCAGCACTCGGCCCCCACCCTCCACCATCACAGGGGGGCTGTGGAAGAAATCTGGGGGTGCACGGACAGGTTGGGTGGGACCCCCAAAGTCCTGGGGGACAGGACACAGGAGGACTTCCAGGAATTCCTGTTATAGGGGGATGAGGGGGGACCCAGGAAGAGTTTGGGGGGGCTGGTTGTGTCATGGGGGGACCCCCAGGAGTCTTAGAGGAGGTGGGGAGGGCAAGGAACAGGGTAACCCCTAGGATGGGTTTGGAGGGGAACCAGATTGGGGCTCTCATGGCAGTGGGATGGGAAGATCTCCTAATGGAATTCCATGGGAATGGCATGGCAGTGAGATCCATCCGGGGAATTCCCATGGGAATGGGACAGCAGCGGGATCCATCCGGGGAGGTCCCACCGGAATGGGATGTCTGAGATCCATCCATGGAATTTCCATGGGAGTTCCCAGGTTCCCAAATTTTGTCCTCCTTGATCCCACACTCCCATATTCCCATGGGAATTCTGCCCTCCCCCCCTTACACTCCAGCGCCTCCCGCCCATATCTGACATATTTCCGGAGACATTCCCTGCAGCTGTGAGCCAGGGAATTTGTTAATCCCTCAGCCTGGATCTCAGGGATCCCCATGGCGGTGCCACAGTTGCCATCGCAGCCCCACAGATTCCCCAGCCCCGGCTCCCCCCGCTCAGCCCCGCTCTGGCTGTGCCGCTGCTGTAGCATCTGCAGCTCCCCGCTGGCCCCGTGCCGGTGCCGCTCCTTGTGCCGCCTCTGGCTATCCCAATATCCCAGCTCTGGCTATCCCAATATCCCAGCCCTGGCTATCCCAATATCCCAGCCCTGGCTATCCCAATATCCCAGCCCTGGCTATCCCAAGATCCCAGCCCTGGCTATCCCAAGATCCCAGCCCTGGCTATCCCAAGATCCCGGCTCGGCTCCGCCCGGCCCCGCTCGCTGCGGCGGCGCTGGAAGGGGATCCCAGCCAGGGACCCCATGGACATGGACTGCGGGAAGCCCGGGCCGGGCTCCGACAGCGCCGCGTGCAGGGAACGCAGGGAGAGGAGAACTGGGGGGACATTTGGAGATTTGGGATCGGTGGGGTCACGGCTGAAGGAAAGGGGGAACGGGGAGAGCCGGGAAGGGCATTTGGGGATGCCAGGACTGACAAGAGGGGAGGCTAGGGCTGGCTAGATGTGGCATGGCTGGAGTTCAGGGCGTTCCTGTATCCAGGAAAGGGAGCTCCAAGGGTCCCCGGTGTCCCCATTGCCAGGACAGGGCAGGGAAAGCCGGGATGGCTGGGAATAGGGGTCCCGGGTGTCCTGAGTGCTGAGGAAAGGAGGGGCTGGCTGCTGGGAGAGGCAGGAATAGGGGTCCGGGGGGTAAATGGGTCAAGGAGAAAGTGGCTCTGGGGGCTGCGAGAGGCGGGATGGCCGGGAAAGGGGTGCAGGCGTTCCTGGCGCCGGATAAGGGGGTGCAGGGTGGGACGCACGGCCGGGAATGGGGGTTCGGTGGGATGGCGGCGCCCAGGAATGGGGGTTTAGGGGCCCCTCGGCGCTCCGGAATGGGCGATCAAAGAGTCCCGGTGCCGGGGGTCCCCCTCACCTCTCGCCGCCCCCCGGGAGCGCCCCCGGCCCCAGCGCTGGAGCCATCGCGCTGCTCCGCTGCCGCCCCGCCCACAGCCCCGGCCCCGCCCCCAGAGCCGCCTCCGGCCCCGCCATTGGCGCCGCTCTTTGCTGCCCGCCAGTGGCAGCCCGAGGCTGCAGTGACGTCACCGGTCGCCGGGCAGATCCCGGCGGCGCAGGGCGGGCAAGGCGGAAGCGAAAGTGCCCGAGGGAGCGCGGGGGGAGGGGACGGGGCAATCCCAGGGAATTCCCCTGGATCCCCTCCCGGGATCCCCCGGGACCCTCCTCGGCCGCGCACTGCGGGACCCCCGCGCCGGGCTGGGCTGAACTCCCGGGCCCTGCGCTCAAACTCTGCCTGGAACCCGCCGGCTTCGGCCCAAAGCGGGGGAAGCCCCGGGATCCGCGGATCCCATTTCTCCTGCGGCTGCGGCTCCCCAGCCCCGGCGGAGCAGGAGCGGGCGCTGGGAGCCCGAGCCCCGATTCCCAAGCTCCTTCTCTCTCTCTCTGCTGCTCTCTCCCTGTCCTTTGGGTGATCAGAAATCCCAGAGCGGCTGGAGAGCCCCGTGCCCAGCTCGGCTTTCCCTGGAAAGGGAGGCCTGGGGGTGCGGTGCCCCGGGATGGCCGGGAATGGGGCTCCGGGGGTCCCCGGGCTGACGGAACCGGGGGATCCAGGGGCTGGCAGAGGAGGATCCCCGGGAAAGGGGGTGTAGGGGGCTGTTGGTGCAGGAGAAGGCGGTGCAGGGGGTCCCGGAGCTGGGGAAGGAGATGCGGGGGGGTCCCAGGGCCCAGGAATGGGGATCCAAGGGGGTCCCAGGGGGGCTCCCCAAAGCCCCTCCCAGGGCACAGCAGGAGCTGGGTCAGGAGCTCTGGCGGAGGCAAAAGGGGGTGAGCCCAGCATGGGGGGGACATGGGGGAGTCACAGGCGCTCCCAGGTGGGGGACACGACCCCCGGGGACCCCTCCTCACCTTCTCCCACATACCCCAACAGAGCCTCTAAATGGATGAGCAGAGCTCGGTGACTACATATGAAACTTGTTCAGTGGCACAGGAGGATTTAGAATTGAGGACAGGGGAAGGGTTTAACCCAGCCTCCTGTTTGAACAGCCAAGAGAGGGGGCTGGGAGGAAACCCATGCCTGCATTGAATTGAGAGAGATCCAGACCCGGGCTGGGAGAGATTTGAGACACACCCACCTTTGGACTCTGCTGTCCACAACACCCTGTCACATAAAGGTAAAACCTTACAAAAGAAAGGACTTGTAAAATCATGGTTTAAAACTTGTTACGTGGGCTTAGTGTAGCTAGCAGCTGGCCTGATAAGTTCCCATGCAAAAACATCTTGAGAATGAAAAGTTTGTTAACATCACAAACTATTCTTGGGGAGAAAAACAAGTGCACCTGTAGTAACAAGGGATCTGTCCCATGGGAATCAGTAGAAAAGTATGTGAACATTGTTAGAGAGAAAAGTTTGGATTGACGTGTACACTCACCATTACCAACCAGTGAACTGAGTTCCCAACCAACTGGAATTAAGCACGGTGCCTTCTGATAACCATGTAAATATAAGCTGTGTGCAATAAAGCTTTGGCTATGATGGAAGAAGAAACAGGTGTCATTGTCCATCTCTACTACGACACACCCAACCAGGACATCGGGTCCTGCCGAAGCAGTGGAAAGAAGCAGCTCTGGTGGCCAAGTGGCACGGCCCATTCCAAGTGTCCCTGAGCACAGAAACAGCCCCAGCACAGCTGAACACGGGGGGACCCCTCAGCCTCGGCTCAAGGGCTCTGAAGCCCCGCAGATTTGGATTTCCCAGCTGCAGCAGGAGGATGGGAGGCCGCCCCTGAGCCTGCACTGAAGGCAAGGCAGCAGCAGCCAGGGCTCCCCAGCGGGGGAAGCCCCTGGGCCTGCCCACAGATCCTCTGCTGAAATCCTCGGCCTGGGCACCCTCCTTTGGCATCTCCAGCCCCTGCGGGACAATCCTGGCTGGCACTGCTGGAGCTTCAGGGCTTTCTGTGCCTGCCCTCGCCACAGCTGCTGGGGAAGGCACCGTGAGAATTCCACTCTGGCTCTCAATTACACTCACACTCTGGGCTGGCTGGGATTAGAGTATTGGAAAATATACCAAGTGTAAAATTATTTTTTATTTGATTTCTCCAGTCAGGCTTGGTTTGCATTTACCTTGGGGAAAGGAATTTTAAAGGTTTTTTTTAAGGGATGTTCCACCACTCAGCAGAGATGAGCTTAACATCTCAACAGCCTGGGAAGAGCCCAAAAGATTCCCACAAAGACAACGACCATCAAGAAAACATCAAGGCCCAGCAGCAAACATCAACCAACATCTACCCCAGACACTGCCCTGGCACAGCTGGAGACACCTGGTCTGGAAAAGGCTGAGCAGGAAATCCAGGAGTGCAGACCTAATTCACATCACAGGCACAGAAATCCGGGTGCAACAGGAAACCAAACACTAAGAACTCCACAGCTTGGAAACAATGAACACTAAACCAATGGATTTCTATGGGTTCAGACTGTATAAAGTTTAGGAAACATCTAGTAAAACTCACATGTCATGGAATGATTTTCTCTGCACATGCAGACTATGTGTGGTTGAAATGATTCTGTTCAGAATCAAGTAATGCTTTATTTCTCTAAAGACATTATTGGAGAGTTTTTGTTTTTCACAGTTTCAGTGAAAGGATTACACCATTAGAATAATTTTTCGTAATAATTCTACTTTTCTATTGTCAGTTCTGTTTGGGCCAGGGGTATGAGAATCAGTTTTTAGTCAGAGGAGAAGTAAAAGAAGCTACTTGATTGCTTTCTAATTTTTGTTTTTATGTTTGTGCGTGGCTCTTAGTGATGGCAAAATTATGGTATGGGTTTTTCCGTGTTCACCTTTAAGCTGCATTTTGAAAACCAGAAATGTGGCCCTTTTAAAGGTAAAGAGTTAATAGAAAATAGTTTAAAAAAAACCCCAAAACTCAACAGATGGGGGAGGGAGCCCTCTATGTAAGTCATCCCATGGCAGCCCAGGAAGAGAAACTTCATTCCAGGCAGCCAGGAGTGGAGCTTTAGAAATGCAAATTAACACCTCAAAGCATGGACAATGTGCCTCTGGGGCACAGGAGGCACCCGGGGCTATAACTGAGGTTGTGGCTTCTCACCCTGAAGGGAGGCTGGCTCTGCTGGTTCAGAGGGCACAGCTCAGAAACCAGTTCCCTTTGTAAAGCTGCTGGGCAGTCCCGGTGCTCCTGCAGGACCCTGAGGAACACTCAGCTGGAACAGCAGGGATGAGCTGAGATCCTGGGCCGGTGGCTGAGGTGGATCAGCAGCTCCATGGCGGTGCCTGGCACTGCCACACGTCCCGGCAGGACAGGGGGTGCGAGGCCACCAACAAAGAGGGAAGAAGGAGAAGCAGCAGCAGCTCCATCTGGGTGATGGCGAAATTCCCTTCTCCCCACCGCAACAGCTCTGCGCCCAAAGTGTCCTTCTCTGAAGCTGAAGAAAGCCCGCCAAGCTGTCCCCACCCTCCTTTTTCCTGCCCCCCTTCCCTCCCTGGGCCCGGCCACTCTTTGTCTTTTTTCAAGCACCCACCAAGTACCCAGAGTTAGGTTGTCCCCACAACTAATGGGTAAAAATTCAACAGGCAAGCCAGAACTAAAAAAAGACACCTAACCCCCAACAGTCCCTGTGACTGGGGCTTGGCTTTCCTCGTGGTGAGGGGCATCAAGGAAGGCTGCAGTGTGATGGAGACTGTGATGGGCTGGGAACTCACTGGGGGAAAAGAGGGAGCAGTTGGGAAGTAAAAGGCAGGTGTGGGAGACAACTGTTAGAGAAGGGCTGAGCTACAGCTTGAGCAAGATGAAAAATGTCATTTGGGGTCATCCCAGATTGATTTCATTTCAGAAGTTATGGAACAAGTTTAATTTTTGGGGGGTGTCATGTTTTCCCTTGGAGGTGGACACTCTGCAGACTTGAGCTGCATTGCCAAAATGCTCAAGTCTCTGCTGCAGGTCACACCATTTCTTCTTTGGCTGATCCCGGCCCGGTGCTGAGCCCAGCAGAGCCCTGGCAGAGCCCAGAGCAGCCTCAGCATCCGCAGAGCCTGGCTGCAAGGAGAGAAACCAGAAACCGTCCGTCAGCTGAAGGCTCCTGTCCCCTTGTCCCAGCCAGCCGCGGTGCCCAGGCCATGCTGGCCGTGCTCAGAGCTGGGCCCAAAGCTGCCCATCACTGCTGCCTTTGGGAGCAGAGCAGGAGGGCAGGACATGTGCCCAGCCTGCAGCCAGCCACGGCAGATCCAGCCCCTCAGCAGCTGCCCAGAGCGGGATGCTCCTGTGCCCGCTGCCATCTCCCAAAAGCTCTTGTCCCACCCATGCCAAGGAGATGAGGACCCACCTCACACCATCCGCTGCCAGAAGAAAAGCTGGTCCCAAACGATGTCCTCAGTCTTCTCCAAGGGCACGGCCCATCCACGCCACAGCTGGTCCCAAGCACTTCCTGATCCAGACTGGACCCCACCTAGAACGCTTCCTTTAGAAAAACAAACAACAAATTAATGAAAATAGGTTACAGACAAAAAGGGGAAACAAGAAAAAATGGTAAAAAATCTTATGTCTGTCAGGAGCTTGAGGAAGGCCCAACCCCTACATTCTAGGGAAAAACCCACCCATGGGTGAGGGAAGCCCATGCTTTCTCCCTTTCCCCCTGCACTGTCCCCCAAAATCACGGTGATCCCAAAGCAAAGCAGGGGAGTGGAGCAGCCCAAGCCCTTCCTTGCCTGCACAGCAAAGCAGCCGTGCTCAGGTTCTGGAGTCCCACCTGTGCTCCTACCATGGGGGTTTGTTTGTGTCGGGCTGGCGGCCCCATCCCCAGCCCGGGGCACGGTGGGTGCTGGGGGCTGTTGGCAGGGCCAGGATCCCACTCCCATTTCGTAACCACCCCAGCCCACGTCCCCAGCCCTTCCAAAAACCAGCTGGGCAGCCACTGAGGAATCAGTTGCATCTGCCCCAGCAAAGGGGAAACCTTTGGTTCCCAGCCAATGCACAAATCTGGGAGCATCCCCCTGGGTCTGGACTTACCTGAAAATTCGCTGTGGAGCCTGGCTTTGAAGAAGGTGCCAGAATCAAAGTCCATCATCGCCAGCTCCCGCTGGCCAGGTGGAGGAAGAGGTTGTCATCCTTGCTGCTGCCCTCCATGTCTCCAGCAGCAGCAGCAGCCCCACCTGGTACAGCTTCTCCAGGGGCTCCTTCTTCCCTGGGGTGACACCAGGCTGTCAGGGTTCTGCCCAGGGCCCGGCTGTCAGTGAAGCAGGACAAGCAAAACCAGCTCAGATGGTGCCCACCAGTGCTGGGCAGAGCAGCTCAGCTCCAGCACAAGGGCTGTGTGTTCCCATTTGATGAGCCCAGTGCAGTGACACAGGCAGGACAAAAAAGTCTGGGTTTCTTTGCTGCTGATTGCCAGGGCATGTGTGGAGCTGTAACTTACCAGGTCCCTGCATCACTGTGCCTGTGGCTCTCTCCCTTCTTCTAGGGCTGATGAATATCCTGCACCCAGGGATCACAGGACAGGTCTTCTAATGAGGGCCTGTCCAAGGAGTTCAGGGATAAACACCACCTGATCAGAACTTGGCAGTCTGGGGAGAGAAACCACAAACCACTGGTCAGTTGGAGAAGGCTCCTGTCTGCTTTGCCCCACTATTCTCGTGCCCAGGCCATGCTGGATGTGCTCAGAGCTGAGCCTAAACTTTCCCATCAATTTTTTGTTTTGGAGGAGAGCAGGAGAGCAGGACGTGCCACCTCCTCAGCAGCTGCCAGAGCGGGATGCTCACGAGCCCGCTGCTGTCTCCCAACCCTGGTGTTCCCCCCGTGCCCAGAGATGAGGATCCACCTTGGGAGAGCCGTTGTGGCAGCGGGAGCTGGCCCCATCTGATGTTCCTGCTCCTCCTGAAAGGGTGCTCCCCGCAGACCATCTCGTGCAGCAGGATGCCCAGGGACCAGACGGTCGCTGCCTCGCCATGGTACCACCCAAAGTCGTTCCATTCCGGGGGGCTGTATGACGGTGTTCCTATGGAATATGGATGGAGCTCATCAGGGGGATGCTGCTGCTCCCAGAGCCTGACCCCAGCATCCCTGGGCATGTGGGGGCTACCCCAGTGGCACACGGGGTGACCTGCTGCCCTCTCGCCAGCACCTGGGACTTGGGTACAAACTTGGGGTTGGAAAAGAAGCCACTGGTGTTGGAAGAGGGCAGCTGAAACCCTGGCAAGGCCTGACCATCACACATAAAGGATAAACCCACTCAGTGCTGGGGAAAAACCATACCCACATCCTCCCTGCTGGCATTGCCCAAAAAATATTATGAACCAAGGCAAACCAGGTGAGCAGAGCAGTCCAAGCCCATTCTCACCTGCACACCAAACCAGCTGGTGCACAGGTCCTGGCTCCCCCTCTCTGCTACCCCCAACCATGGGGGTTTTGTCAGGCTGGCTGCCCCATCCCCAGTCCTGGGCAAAGTGGCAGGCAAAGGCTGCCAGCAGGGCTGGAAGATAGGTCCCCACCCAGCCCTGCTCAAAAGCAACTTGGCTGAAGACACAGACCTGTGACTGGCAGCCAAAGGGAGAATCCCTGCTGCCACACCCAGGTTGGGCCAGGAGATGCCAGGACCAGGAGCCTGCCCCTGTGTGGGCTCACCTGCAAATTGAGTGTAGGCTGTGTCCTGCAGGTAGGTGCCACAGCTGAAGTCGATCTGTTTTGCCTCGCCGGTGTCCAGGTCAACCAAGATGTTCTCTGGTTTTATGTCTCTGTGCAGGACCCCGCAGCTGGTGCAGTGCCGCACGGCTGCCAGCACCTGCTGGAACAGCTCCCGCGCCTCTTCCTCGGACAGGAACCTCCGTACCCTAATGAAACGCCGCAGGTCCTGACACTGCTCCAGGCGCTCCAGCACCATCACGATGGCGTTGGGGAGCTCAAACCATTCCAGCAGCTGCACCACACCGGGGAAGCCTGTGGACACCTTGTCCAGCAGCACTATCTCCAGTGGTGCGCTGGTGCCGTCGGGCTGCGGGAGGAGCACGGTGCCGTCAGTGGGGCTGAGGCCGTGCCAGGGCTCGGGAAGCCCTCAGCCAGCCCGGGATGCTCTGTGCCCTCCGCTGGCCCCATGCCCGCTCTCCCTCCAGGTGTCCTGGCGGCTCCCACCCTGCCGGGCCCCGGCTCATCCCCGCCCGGCACGCCCCGGCTTCTGCCGCTGGCCCCGCTCACTCACCAGCTCGCCCCAGTGCCGGACACGGTTCCGTGGCACCTTTTTGATGGCCACCTGTAAGCCAAAGGGAGCAGCGAATTCAGCTCACCGCCCACCGTGTCCAGCCCCATCCTACTCCTCCGCCCCCTCCTCCTTCTCCGCCCCCTCCTCCTCCTCCTCCGCCCCTTCTCCTCCTCCTCCGCCCGCTGCCGGCCCCTCTGCTCACCGGGAGTCCGTCCGAGAGTCGCGTGGCCGCAAAAACTCTGCCAAAGCCGCCGCGCCCCAGCAGTGAACCCACTCGGTACCGCTGCTGCAGGGCCTCCTGCGCCTTCCCTGGGGAAGAGACGCGGCCGTCAGTGCTCGGCCCGGGGCCAGGAACGGCCACCGAGCGCTCCCCGACCTCCCCGGGCCGGGCATCCGCAGGCGTTCCCTCATTGGAACGCGACAGCGGCGGAGCTCGGGCCGGGGAAGCCGCAGCGGAGGCGGCGGCAGCGGCCGCACCGCCTGTGTCCTCCGCGGGCCCCGGGAGGAGCTGGGGCCGGGGCCGGGGCCGAAGGCAGGGCCGGGGCCGGGGTCGGGGCCGGGGCCGGGGTCGGGGTCGAGGTCGGGGCCGGTCCAGGTCCAGGCGGAGCCAAAGGGCAGCGATACCGCCCCAGCCCCAGGCAATGATGCCCGCCCAGCAGCGCCAGCGCCAGCACAGCCAGAGCTGAGCGGAGGCGAGACCGCGGAGGGACGGCCGGGGACGGGGACGGGGACGGGGACGGGGACGGGGACGGGGCCGGGGCCGGGGCAGCCCCGCCCGGGGCCTGGGGGCGTACCGGGGGCATGGCCCGGGTGGGCACGGGGAGAGGGAACCTGGAAGAGGAGGGGACACCGGGAAAGGACGACGGGGATGGGGTGCGGGACAGTGGGAGAGGGAGAAGAAAATCGACGGAGTCAAGAAATTCGCTTTTTGTCTCCTTCCACTGCTGCTGCTGCCACCGCTGCCGCCGCTGCCGCTGCAACTGAAGCACCGGGACCGTTTGTCCCCGTGTCCGTTTGTCCGTTGCCCGCTCGGCCCCGCCCCGAGCCCCGCGCTCCCCGGGCAGCCCCTGAGCCTGGCCAAACACGGGAACTTTGCCCTGTTGAGCCAAGAGCCAGAGTCTGGACTCCTGCACAGGGGCACAGCAATGCCCTTGGCTGCTGCTGTGCCTTGTCCCTGCTGAGGGTCAGACACCGTCTGAGCACATTCCCTGAATGCAGAATTTGTACCTGAGCCAAGCACTGCACTTGTGTCTCCAGCATTGCTTTCCAAGTAAAACAGGGGAAGGCAAACTGGGTATAGCTCATGGTATTTTACAGTGTCTAAAACTTGCCAAGTCTCAGATCTTAGAGGTGAGAGCCATTTGGAATGAATGGGATGGAGAAACAGTGCAAGATGGAAAAGGGGAACATAAAAATAAATGGAGAAAAATAGAGGAATACATATTGGTTGTTTCTTTTGATTTTATTTTCATTTCTTAAAAAGCTGTTTCAATTTTCCCAGAATCTTCTCCCCAGTCCCGTCTGTTCTTTCCAAAAACCTGTCCTGGAGAACAAGGCGCAGCTCCTGTCACAAGATGTTCCCCCAGCTGCAGCTTCTCTTGGCTTCCCACACTGTGAGTGCAGCACAACTCTTGCAGCAAAGGAGGACAAATATTTGAAGGACTTGACAACTTGTTCTTTCTTTTCCTTGTGCACTGGGGAGTTGTGCCATTGGTAAGGTTTTCACTGTTCCTCTTCTACCCAAAGAAAACATGATGGGCTACCAGGAATTGTTGGGGAATACAAGCCTGGCTGAATGTGGAGAAAGAATCTGCAGAGCCTGCAGCCAGCAGTGGAGAGCTCATCATTCCAACAGCCCCATGGACATCTTGAAAGTGATCTGGAACATGAAGATGGGCTGACAGAGGGAGTTTGTTTCTGTGTTCGGTTGAGATGATTCTACATCTCTTGCACTGGGAGAAATCAAGAGCACAATCAGTTGATGATAAGCACCAGAACATGATAAGCTGGACCTCTCAGTGGATGAGAGAAAGAATGTGAAAAGGAGAAATGCAGGGAATGACTTGGTGAACTTTGTGTGTAAGAAGGGTCATTTTTTCCTAATAATTCCCAATTCATTCCCTTTGCTTTTGTCCTTTTAACAAGGCCAATTGCATCTCAGATTCCCCAGGAAATGAGAACCCTGAGCTTGTGGAGCTGCCTGAAAGTTGCCCTGTTCCTTTTTCTTCTGCTGCTCAGAAGAAACAATGAAGTGAGTTGGGAAGTTCTGTTTTTTCCTGTTCCTGGTGGATTTTTTCATTTTATTTGCCACTGCAGAGGCAATTTCTGTGATGGCCTCTGTCAGTTGATTCTATTTCAGCAGCAGCAGCAGCAACAGGGCTGTGTTTGAGCACTGCAAATGTGACCTGTGTGGCTTTAATTCCCCTCGACTTAGTGCTCAGGGACTTGGGAGCATTTTGATCTCTACTGATCATGATGCCTGAAACAAAAATCCTGAGTTCCCTGTGACAAAAGCACAGTGGGTAGCACTGACTGAAAGAGGCAATTGCAGCTGTATTGCTAAAATTCAAGTGGCAAGCAGAAGAGGGGCAAGAGCAGCCGGGATCTACAACTGTCAAGACAGATGTAGATTAAATAATTTTGTGGAAGTTTTCTGCAATTTTGTGGGATTTTTCTGGAATTCGGTGGGATTTTGAGAAAATTTAAATAATTCTGTGGGATTTTTCTGGAACTTTGTGGGATTTTTGTGGAATTTAGTGGAAGTTTGAGGCGATTATGTGGGATGTTTCTAGAATTTGGTGGGGTTTTGAGAAGATTTAGGGAATTTTGTGGGATTTTTCTGCAATTTTGTGGGATTTTTCTTAGATATTATGGAAATTTTTGGAGATTTTGAGAGGCATTTCTGGAATTAGTTGGGGTTTTGAGAAAATTTAGGCAATTTTGGGAAATTTTTCTGCAATTTTGTGGGATATTGAGGAGATTTTGTGAAATGTTTCTTCAGTTTTGAGGGGTTTTGAGGAGACAAGAAGAATTTGGTGAGGGATTTTTCTTGAATTTTGTGGGATTTTATGGAGATTTTGTGCAAATTCGCTGGAATTTTCTGGAATTTTGAGAAAAGTGAAAGAATTGCGTGGGATTTTTCTGCAATTTTGTGGGATTTTTCTTGAATTTTGTAGGATATTGAGGAGATTTTGTGAGTGTTTTGTGGAATTTTGAGGGATTTTGAGGAGACATGAAGAATTTTGAGGTATTTTCTTAGATTTTGTGGAAATTTGTGGAGATTTTGTGGGATGTGACTGGAATTTGCTGGGGTTTTCAGAACATTTAATGAATTGTGTTGGATTTTTCTGCAATTCGGTGGGATTTTTCTTGAATTTTGTAGGATATTGAGGAGATTTTGTGGGAGTTTTGTGGAATTTTGAGGCATTTTGAGGAGACTTGAAGTATTTTGAGGTATGTTTTAGATTTTGTGGAAATTTGTTTAGATTTTCTGGAATTTGGTGGGGCTTTGAGAAGATTTCTGCAATTTGGTGGGATTTTTCTTGAATTTGGTGGGATTTTGTGGAGACTTGAAGAATTATGAGGGGTTTTTCTTAGCTTCTTTGGAATTTTGTGGAGATTTGGTGGGATGTTTCTGGAATCTGGTAGGGTTTTGGGAAGATTTAGGGAATTTTGTGAGTTTTTTTTCAGGAATCTTGATTGATTTTGAGAAGACTTGAAGAATATTGTGGGATTTTTCTGCAATTTTGTGGAAATTTGTTGCGATTTGGTGGGATGTTTCTGGAATTTTATAGGATATTGAGGAGATTATGTGGGAGTTTTACGGAATTTTGAGGGATTTTGAGGAGACATGAAGTATTTTGAGGTATTTTTTAGATTTTGTGGAATTTTGTGGCGATTTGGTGGGATGTTACTGGAATTTGGTGGGGTTTTGAGAACATTTAGGGAAGTGTTTGGAATTTTTCTGCAATTTGGTGGGATTTTTCTTGAATTTCGTGGGATTTTGAGGAGACTTGAAGAATTTTGAGGGGGTTTTTCTGAAATTTTATGGAAATGTGTGTAGATTTGGTGGGATGTTACTGGAATTTGGTAGGGTTTTGGGAAGATTACTGCAATTTTGTGGGATTTTTTTCTGGAATCACGGGATTTTGAGGAGACGTGAAGAATTTTGTGGGATTTTTCTGCAATTTTGTGGAAATTTGTGGCGATTTGGTGGGATGTTTCTGGAATTTTTGGGATTTTTTTGTACTGTTGTGGAATTTTCTGGTATTTTGTGGGATTTTGAGGAGACTTGAAGAATTTTGTGGGATTTTTCTTAGCTTCTTTGGGATTTTGTGGAGATTTTGTGGGATGTTTCTGGAATTTTGTGGGATATTGAGGAGATTTTGTGGGAGTTTTGTGGAATTTTGCGGGATTTTGAGGAGACTTGAAGTATTTTGAGGCATTTTCTTTGATTCTGTGGAAATTTGTGGGGATTTTGTGGGATGTTTCTGGAATTTGTTGGGCTTTTGAGAAGATTTTTTCAATTTGGTGGGATTTTTCTTGAAATTCGTGGGATTTTGTGGAGACTTGAAGAATTGTGAGAGATTTTTCTTAGCTTCTTTGGAATTTTGTGGAGATTTGGCCACCATTAGGGGTGTGCGTCTCCCTTTTCCCCAGCAATTTCCCTCTGTCTTCCCATTCCCGACGTTTCTTCTCTCCACCTCTTCCTGCTCCATGCCATGTTGACAGGAGCTCAGAAAGAGCAGGAAAACAGAAACCAGTTCCACAGTGAATTCCTGGAAGAAAAATCCATCGATGTCCGGGAGGCTGCTGTGGCTCCTTCCTGAAAATTGTGGGTGTTGGGAACACGGCACAGGGTGTCCCAGGACTTAGAGCTGGACACTGAACCCTCCTGGATCTCCTTGGCACCCGTCCTAGGCCGGGATGGTCCTGGATATCCTCCTGGATCTGCCCCAGGAAGGTCCCTGCTCCCTGGGATGGGACAGGTAGAGGACAAGGAATGAAGGTCAGGAGAAGAGTACAGAGATGCTTCTTGCCACTGCAGCAAGAAATCTGGTGCAGTGAAAGCTCAGCTGGAGATGAAGGTGGCCAAAAATGTGAGGCACAATAAAAATTGAGTTGTTAAATACATGAATAAAAAAAAATAATATAGAAATTACATTGTCCCCTTCCGGGATGTGGATGGTCACCTGACAAACACGGACAGAGACACAGTGCAGGTTTTCTAATGCATTTATTGCCTCTGTCTTCAACACTCATCCCTCCCTTCCCAGAGGAAAACACACATTGTAACAAGGGACTCTGCAAAGTCCTTGAAGAGGGCAAGCCCTGCTCAGCAGAAACCAAACCACCCCAGACTGAACCACAGCATTCCCATCTTGAATCCAAACGCAGCACGTGCCAGCTATTGGGAAGAGAGGAACCCTATGGCAGTCAAAACCAGAGCAGTGGGACAAGCATGAGCGCTCTTTGGAATATCTGGATTTATTTAGAATGGAGGCTCTGCAGAAGATGGTGAGCTGCTAAGAAAAAACTCTTGCAGTCCTCGTGAGCCATTTCAGGAGAGCTCCCCAGAGACAGAGGAACTTCACCTCCCTTTGTCTCTGGGGAATCTTCTCTGGCACAGAGTAGTGGTTGTTTGAAGTTGGTGCCATCACCAGGAGCTGTTCCTATGGTCTGTTTCCATGGCAACCATCACAGTCCCTGTGGCTATAGCCCCATGCCAGGGGTGGTTGCCATGGACACCAGCTCAGGCCTGGAGCCAAGAGTCCATTGCCATGGCAACCATTTGCAGTCCCATCCCCAGGCTCATGGGATCACAGAGCCACAGAATTGGCTGAGTTGGGAGGGTCCCATGGGGATCCTCCAGTCCAACTGCTGGCCCTGCACAGGACACCCCAACAATCCCAGCCTGGGCCTGGCAGCGCTGGCCAAACGCTGCTGGAGCACAGCCAGCCCTGGAGCTGGGAGCCTTCCCTGGGGAGCCTGTTCAGTACCCCAGCAGCCTCGGGGGAAAAACCTTTTCCTCACATCCAGCCTAAACCTGCCCGCCTCAGCTCCAGCCACTCCCTCCACTCCTGTCCCTGGGCACCAGAGGGAAGAGGTTCCCGCAGCCCCCAGCCAGGGACCCGCTCCCAAGGCTGCTGTCATGGCAACCAGGCCTGGCACCAGCTGGGATGCTCGGTTTCCACGGGCTGGGCTTCAGGAATGGGAGTCCCCAATTTCCTGCTCCCGCTGAAACCGCGCTGCCGCTCGCTTCCCCCCTACCTCCCATGGAAAGCACAGAAGGCAAAGATCCCAGGCTGGGTTAAGAACAATTTATTGAGAATAGCAACGGGATAAGGAACAAACAGACACAGAAATAATTTTGGTAACAGAAGGGATAAGACAAACCATTCACAGGGAAAACTAAAATGCCAAAGACTGCCTCTTCCTAGACACGCATTTCCTCCTGCCTGGAAAGGACACCCTTCTCCTCTGGTGAGAGAGAGGGAATCTTTTCCTGCCCCTGGCAATGACCTGAGATGGGATTGAATATAATAACAGCTACATGATCAGACTCTCACATTCATTGATCCCACATCATGACATTGCCATGAGCATGAAAAGGGACAGGTGTCTTCCCAGCATGGATCCCAGGGAACATGGATCACCAGGTCTCTTCCCAAAGTTGGTCCTCCAAGGGGGAGATGCAGCTGAAGCAGTGCACAAAGCTCTTCCTGCACTTTGGGACATTTGCAGAGCTTTCCTTACCGGTGCCTCCGTTGGTGTTTGATCAAGTTAGAGCTCTGGGTGAAGCTCTTTCCACACTAGGGACACTTGTAGGGCCTCTCCCCAGTGTGGATGCGTTTGTGGGTAATGAGGTGAGAGCTGTGGCTGAAACTCTTCCCACATTCCCCACACTCATAGGGCCTCTCCCCAGTGTGGATGCGCTGGTGGGTGATGAGGTTGGAGTTTTGCTTGAAGCCCTCCCCACAGTCGGGGCAGCGGAAGGGCCTCTCATCCGTGTGAATCCGCTGGTGCAAGACGAGATTGGAGCTGGTCCGAAACCTCTTCCCACACTCACCACACTCGTAGGGCCTCTCCCCAGTGTGGATCATCTGATGGCAGATCAGGGTTTTCCTCTGGCTGAAGCTCTTCCCACACTCCAAGCACTTGTAGCGCTTCTCCCCATCCTGAAGCTGCTCATGGACCACCAGCTCAGAGCCCCGGCTGGATCTCTGGCCGCCTTCCTGGCACAGGGTGGGTCTTTCCTCCTCAGAGCACCCTGGGATGGGTTTGGAGCCCCTCCTCCTTCAGGATCTCTGAAGCTTTTCCTCCCTGTTGGATTCCTGTGCTGTTGAGCCACTCAAAACAGCTTCCATGAGGTTCTGCTCTGGGGATTTGTCCTCTCTGGTCCCCATCCTCAGCTCCTTGTCTGGGGGAGGAAGGACAAGGAGAGGATGGGATTTGCCTCCGTGCCAGAGGGAAGGGGAAGGAGATCCCCCCAATGCGTCCCCGGCAGGACGGCGTCGGCAGCGGGGTTGTCCTGCATCCGGGGGCCAGGCTGGACTGGGAGATGGAGAAGGAGAGAGGGGGAAAGGGGGCAGTGAATTTCTCCTCACCTGCCTGGGTGTCCCGGGGCATCTTCCTCTTTCTCGTAGCATTCTCCTCCATCTGGCCAAGATCTGGGATTGGGAACTCCTGGTTTGAGAGAAAACAAGGGATGAGCACATTGAGTTTGTAGGTCCATCTGTTCAGATCCCTCTCTTTAGAAGTCACCTGGGCATCTGAGATGTCTTGGTTTGAAAGGAAAGGTGTTTGCTTAGGAAGACAGAAACCTACACTGAAATATATAAAAATATAAGCAACCGCCCCCTCCGAATTCTTATAATCTTGAAATCAAAGTGCTCTCAAATAAAGATATAGGAATAGGAATAATAATTCCTTTCTAAATAAATTAAAATGAAGATGCAGCAGTAAAAAAAAACCAAAACAAACAAAAAAAAAACCCAACTCACTGAGACAGTCAGATACAACCTGACACCCTGTTGGTCAGGGTGCTGGTAGCAGTCTGATTAATTGGTGGCTGCAGTCCTCCTAGAGTGACAGATGTGGTTCTGTTGAAGCAATGATCCTGTAGAAGATTGTATCTTACTTCTGAAGTTCTGGTGCTGTAGATGGGTCTGGTCTCTCCTCTGGGAATCCAGTGGAGAAAGACTGCCTGTGGTGTTCTGATTCCCAGATTATATCCATGCAGGAATGCGTGGCTCCTCCCCTTGGGTGGAGCATCTCACAATGGGATGATGTCATTTTATCAGTCCTGCAGTGAGACTCAATGGCCCATTACCAGAAGATATCCCCCTGGAGGGAGGATGGGTGCTGGAAGAGATAAAGAGCACTGCCCCACCTGGTTTTAACAGCTGGCCCATTAACAGAAGACATCCCCCAGTTATGAGGGATGGCTCATGAAAGAGATAAAGAAAACTGCCCCAGCACGTTTTAACAGATGTTGACAGAATACGTCGGGTTACATCTTGCATTGCAAACTAAGCCATGGAGTCCATAAAAAAACACTAAAACCCAGATTCAGCCCTGAAAATGCCTCCCAGGAGTTCCCCATATCTGGTCTCTCCCCGTTGGTGTTCAGGGTTTCCCTCCTGTCCCAACTGCTGGGGGTCACACTGGTACTGTGGGTCCCCTGTCTACTCGGTCCCTGACCTCTTCAGGCTGCTGGGAGTGCCAGGAATCTGAAAAGTTCCCCCAATTTCCATCTCCCCACTTAGGGATGCTGGGGGTTTTTGGGGTCCCAGGGTCCCTGCTCCCCTTATTCCCTTCTTGGGGTTGCGGGTAGTCCATGGAGACCCCCCTGCCCCTCTCCAGGCTGTTGAGGGTCTCACAAATCCTGGTGCTCCCCTCTCTGGGCTCCCCGATTTGGCGTCCTCGGGAACATAGGGCTCTGTTCCTCCAGGCTGCCTCTGCCAGCAGCTGCCACTGGGAACCTCAAATGTCTCCCAAAGGGCATCTTCCACTCAGATTTGAAGTTCTTCATTCTTCAAGCATCACCCCCAAAAACCCAACCCAGGAATCCCCCAGGATATCTGGGCCGAGCTCCCCCTCCCTTGTCACCTGTGGGATAGGGGGGTGTTGATCCCATGGGTGGGGATGGCTGTGAATTCAGGGAGTGAATCCCAGCTCAACTGGGATATACTGGGCCTGAGATCATCCTGGAAAACAAGCACTTGACTGGGATTACTAGGAGTGTCTGGGAATTAACATGGACATGCTTAGGGCAGCTGGGATATACTGGGAGTGTCTGTGACCATACTGGGGATGACTGGGAACACACTGGGAAGAACGGGAACTGTGCTGGAGACAACTGGGAGTGACTGGGTCTGCACTGGGGGCAATTGGGCATGACTGGAACCATACTGACAAGGTCTGGGATCATCTGGAGAGGGACTGGGACTATACTAGGAGCAGCTGGTTGCTACTGGGTTCACACTGGGAGGAACAGGGAGCAACTGGAACCATGCTGAGGGCAACTGGCCTCCTACTGGGATCACAGTGGGAGCAGCTGGGCCATGCTGGGCAAGCTTGGGACCATACTGGCAGCAACTGGGACTGCACTCAGGGTGACTGGGAATGGCTGGGAGCAACTGGGATCAGGCTGGAAGCACGTGAGGAGTGATTAGGAGCAACTGGGATAGACTGGGGGAGACTGAAACCACAGTGCAGGTAAATGGGAGCAACTGGAACCACACTGGATAATCCTGGGAGCAGCTGTGCCCATGCTGGGGTCATACTGGGATCATAGTGGAACAAACTGGTATCATACTGGGAGTGACTGCAAAGGTCCTGGCTGTGACTGGAACTGTGCTGGAGGTGACTGGGAGCAACTGGGCCCATCCTGGGAGTGACAGGGAGTCACTCTGGCCATGACTGGAATCATGCTGGGAGGATCTGGGAGTGACTGGAACCATACTAGGGGGTGACTGGGTGCAACAGCTCATACTGGGAGTGACTGCGATTGTAGTGGGAGTGACTGGGATCATCCTGGAAGTGTTTTTCTGTAGATCTTACGTGTTTCTGGTCTCCTTTTCTTCTCCTTCCTATCCTATGTACCTGGAACATTTTTGGATATCTTAATGTTACCCAAAATCTTAAGGGTTAACACTTTTTAGGTTAAATGAGCTAAATTTGCAAAGTTAATGCTATGGTAAGAGTTTTATGTTCACTTGAATGTTGTATTAAACCCTTTGCCATAGTTCCTTGATTGTCTATATTTTGCCAGTTAAATTTTGTGTCATTTTGACCTTTTATCTCAGTTGTTAGAGCATGGTGCCAGCATCACCAAGGCTGTGGGTTCAATCTTTGAGGGGCCATTCACTTAAGAGCTGGACTTGATGATCCTTGTGGGTCCCTTCCTACCAAGAATATTCTTTACATCTGTCCATGTTGAGAAGATCTGGTTGGTGTTTCTCTTGTGCACCAAACTCAAGCACAGGAACCTTTGGTTACCACCAGCATTGAAGTGTTCCAGGGGGTTACAGCCCTGTAGACTCACAGTGGCCTCTTGTTTCCATGAGACCCCACAATGTCCCAGTGGCCCTGTGGTTCCATGGGCCCAAGAGTGCCAAAATGATCCCCTTGGTTCCACAACTTCCCACAGTGTCCCACTGGCTCCTTGGTTCCATAAGGATCTGGAGTGTCACACAGGTTTATGGCATTTGTCCTTGCTGCCCCTCACATCCCACTGCCCCACAAAGAGCCCCGAGCCACCCGTGAGGGACAGGCCCTGCTGTGCCAGGCCTGGGCTCAGGGCTTGGCCTTTCTGCTTCCTCCAACCCAGCCAGGGCTTGCTCAGCATTGCAGTTCCCTGCTCAGAGCCTTTGGCTCTCGGCAATTCTGGTCTCCAGGATCTGCTCTCACCAGTCCCTGGGGAGCCTTTGGCAGTCCCTGCCCTCAGTGGGGTTGATTGAAGCTCCAAGGGACTTGGAGTTTTGCTTCTGACTCCTCGAGCAGCTTCTTCAGCCTGAAGGAGGGACAAAGGAGGATCAGAGAAAGGAGAAGAAGCACGATGTCAAGCACTCCCTGAATTCACAGGCCCCCACCTGTGGGATCATCACCCCCATCCCACAGGTGACTGGGGAGGGAGAGCTCGGCCCAGATATCCCAGGGAATCCTTCTTGGGTTGGGTTTTTTGGGGGGATGCTTGGAGAATGAAGAACTCCAAAGCTGAGTGGAAAATGCCCTTTGGAGGGATACTGGGGGGTCCCAGCATCCCTACGTGAGGAGATGGAAACAGAGGTAACTTTTCATATTCCTGGCACTCCCAGCAGCCTGAAGAGGTCAGGGACCGAATAGACAGGGGACCCCCAGTACAAGTGTGAGCCCCAGCAGCTGGGACAGGGAGGAACCCCTGAACACCAAAGGAGTGAGACCAGAGATGGGGAACTCCTGGGAGGCATTTTCAGGGCTGAATCTTGGTGTTTGGGAGGTTTTTATGGACCCCATGTCTTGGGTTGCAATGCAAGATGTAACCAAAAGTATGTATTCTGTCAACATCTGTTAAAACCTGCTAGGGCAGTTTTCTTTATCTCCTCCATGAGCCATCCCTCATAACTGGGGGATATCTTCTGTTAATGGGCCAGCCGTTAAAACCAGGTGGGGCAGTGTTCTTTATCTCTTCCACCACCCATCCTTCCTCCAGGGGGATATCTTCTGTTAATGGGCCATTGAGTCTCACTGCAGGACTGATAAAATGACATCATCCCATTGTGAGATGCTCCACCCAAGGGGAGGAGCCAAGCATTCCTGCATGGATATAATCTGGGAATCAGAACACCACAGGCAGTCTTTCTCCACTGGATTCCCAGAGGAGAGACCAGACCCATCTACAGCACCAGAACTTCAGAAGTAAGATACAATCTTCTACAGGATCATTGCTTCAACAGAACCACATCTGTCACTCTAGGAGGACTGCAGCCACCAATTAATCAGACTGCTACCAGCACCCTGACCAACAGGGTGTCAGGTTGTATTCTGACTCTCTCAGAGTGTTGTTTTTTCGTTGTTTTTTTCTTTGTAGTGCTGCATTTTCATTTTCCTTTCTTTAGTAAAGAACTATTATTCCTATTCCTATATCTTTATCTGAGAGCATTTGATATCAAGTTAATAATAATTCGGAGGGGGGTTGTTGCTTACATTTTTATCAATTTCAATGGAGGTTCTGCCTTCCTTAGCAAACACCTTTCCTTTCAAACCAAGACACCCCAGATGCCCTGGTGAGTTCTAGAGAGGGACTTGGACAGAGGGGCCTTCAAACTCATTTTGCTCATTCCTTGTTTTCTGCCAAACCAGGATTTCTCATTCCAAAACCTTGGCCGTATGGATGAGAAGGCTGCAAGGAAGAGGAAGATGACCTGAGACACCCAGGCAGGTGAGGAGGAAGTCAGTGCCCCTTTCCCCCTCTCTCCTGCTCCATCTCCCAGCCCAGCATGGCCCCCGGATGCAGGACAACCCCGCTGCCGACGCCGTCCTGCCGGGGACGCACTGGGGGGATCTCCTTCCCCTTCCCTCTGGCACGGAGGCAAATCCCATCCTCTCCTTGTCCTTCCTCCCCCAGACAAGGAGCTGAGGATGGAGACCAGGGAGGACAAATCCTCACTGCTGAACCTTGTTGAAGAGGCTGTTTTGAGCAGTTCCACAGTGCAGGAATCCAATGGGGAGGAAAAGCCTCGGAGTTCCCACAGCAGGAGGGGCTCCAAACCCAGCCCAGGGTGCTCTGAGGAGGAAAGACCCACCCTGTGCCAGGAAGGCAGCCGGACATCCAGCCGGGGCTCTGAGCTGGTGGTCCATGAGCAGCTTCAGGATGGGGAGAAGCCCTACAAGTGCTTGGAGTGTGGGAAGAGCTTCAGCCGGAGCAACAGCCTGATCTGCCACCAGATGATCCACACTGGGGAATGGGCCTACGAGTGTAGGGAATGCAGGAAGGGCCTCAGTTGCAACTCTGAGTGTCCCCAGTGTGGAAAGAGGTTTCGGACCAGCTCCACTCTCCTCAAGCACCAACGGATTCACACAGATGAGAGACCCTTCTGCTGTGGGGAGGGCTTCAAGCACAACTGCAACCTCGTCACCCACCAGCGCATCCACACTGGGGAGAGGCCATACGAGTGTGGGGAATGTGGGAAGAGCTTCAGCTGCAGCTCCAGCCTGAGTACCCACAAACGCCTCCGCACTGGGGAGAGGCCCTACAAGTGTCCCCAGTGTGGGAAGAGCTTCACCTGGAGATCTAGCTTGACCCAACACCAATGGCAGCATCAATAAGGGAAGCTCTGCAAACGCTCCAAAGTGCAGGAAGAGCTTTGTGCCCTGCTCCAGCTTCATCCCCCCTTGGAAAATTCAAGTTTGGCAGAGACCTGGTAATCCATGTTCCCTGTTGTCCATGCTGGGAAGACACCTGTACATTTTCCTGCCTATGACAATGTCATGATGTGGGACTACAGAACATGAGGGCCCGGACATGGCCCTGTCGTTATATTCAATCCCATCTCAGGTCATTGCCAGGGGCAGGTATTGGGGGTCAGGCGTCTTTTTTTTTTTTGATTCTGGCTTGCCTGTGGCATTTTTACCCCTTGGTTGTGGAGAAAACCTAAGTGTGGGTACTTGGTGGGTGATTGACAAAAGACAAAGAGTTTGGCTGGGCCCAGGGTTGGAAAGGGGCAGGAAAAAAAGGAGGGTGGGGACAGTTTGGCGAGCTTTTCTTCAGCTTCAGAGAAGGACACTTTGGGCGCAGAGCTGTTGCGGTGGGGAGAAGGGAATTTCGCCATCACCCAGATGGAGCTGCTGCTGCTTCTCCTTCTTCCCTCTTTGTTGGTGGCCTCGCACCCCCTGTCCTGCCGGGACGTGTGGCAGTGCCAGCCACTGCTGCAGAGCTGCTGATACACGTCAGCCACCGGCCCGGGATCTCAGCTCATCCCTGCTGTTCCAGCTGAGTGTTCCTCAGAGCCCTGCAGGAGCACCGGGACTGACTGCCCGAGGGGGTTTGTGAAACAAAACCTCTCCTCCATCCCGTCTCAGCCGAGGAAGCTGTCACGGGGCCCCTGGTTCTATTTTCTTGCTTATGCTGTAGTTATTATTGTTTGTTTGCCTGCTTATAAATACTAATAAAGAACTGTTATTCCTATCCCCAGATCTCTGCCTGAAAGCCCCTTGTTTTCAGAATTATAATAATGTAGAGAGAGGGAGTCTACATTTTCTTTCCAGGGGAGGCTCCTTCCCTCCCTAGCAGACACCTGTCTTCCAAAACAAAGACAGATGGGGAGTTTCTCCATCCTCCTTACCTTTGCAGGGCCGGCAGTGGTCTTGGTTCCTCATGCTCTTTTTGTGGGGCCTTTTGTGTCTGTCCCCCTCCGACTTAGGGGGACAGGGGATATTTGCTGCCCCCTTTCTTCTTCTGGGAAGCCTGTGTGGGCTCTTTGTCCCCCCGTGATTTGGGGGGTGCCAGTGTTGTCACAATCCCGGCAGCCCCCAGCTGCTCTTTGCCCTTTGCCAGGCCAGGGGTGTTCTCTGTCCCCTTGCAATTTGCGGGGCTGGCACAGGCACAATTCCCTTACTCTTCGGTGGGGCTGTCAGTCTCCCCTTCCCCCTCTGACTTGGGAGCTGCTGTGTGCTCCATCCATCTCTTATTTTGGGCAGAGGTGGGTATTTATGTCCCTTCAGTTTGGGGGGCCCAGTGATTGTCTCCATCCTCCTCCAGTTTTGAGGGGCCTGGGAGAAGTCTCTGCCTCCCACCGATTTGGGGGGACTGGTGCAGGCTCCACCCCCTCTGATTTTGAGGGACAACCTGGAGGAAAGGCACCAAAAGCTTGACAAAGGCTGAAGGGAACGCTCTGATTACCCCTTTTGCCAAGAGGTTCCCTTAGCTGAAGTTGCTAACAAGGACCAGACTCGCCAGCCTGCAGTGGGTTTCGGGTTGTTTTATTTTCTGGGCCCTCAGTCCTGCGTGGGACACGGGAACTGGGTGCTGCAGAGGCTGCGGCAAGGCATCAGAAATGCCCGCCCAACACCCAAGGGTGGTAGAAGATCTGCTCCAGCACCGGCCGGTCCATGGGGTGCTTGGACAAACACCAGCGGATCAGATGTTGGCACTCTGGGGAGAGAAGGCAGAAAGTGGCGCTCAATTGCAGAAGGCTCCTGCCCAGCTGCTCCCGGCGCCTGCAGAAGCCAGGCCACGCTGCGTGTGCTCGGAGCTGCCCTTGGTGGGAGAGCAGCACGGCAGGACAAGCGTCTCCTCCTTCAGCCAAGCGTGCCACACCCAGCCTGCCACGGGCCACCTGCTGCAGCCGGCTCTTGAGGGCACATGGACGTCCCGTGCAGCTGCGGGAGGGCCGGGCTGGGCTGCGCGGTGCCACCTGCCAAAGCCTGCCTTCTTCAGGCCACATACCAACCTGGAGAGACCTCCTGCAGGAAGAAGAGCTGCCCCAACACGATGTCACACTCATTCTCGAAGGGCAGGAACCCACACACCATCTCCAACAGCAGCACGCCCAGGGACCAGATGGTCGCCCCATCGCCATGGTAGCAGCGCAGGCCGATCCACTCGGGTGGGCAGTACGTGCGTGTTCCTAGGGGAGACGGACGGCACTGCTCAGGCGCAGGCTGCTGGCTTCCAGAGCCTGGCGCCAGCCTCCTGCCAGAGGACGGGGCTGCAGCCGTGGCCACAGCTTCCCCCCAAGGCGTGCCTCCCTCCCCATGACAATGGGCCAAAGCCAAGAAACCATTCTGCAAGGCTGACAAGGCCAGCAGAACAGCCCAAGGCCTTGCAGGCCTGCCAAGCCCAGGAGCCGGGGCCCGGCTTTTACAGCCCCTTTCTGCCGGCCCTGCCGACAGCCGGCTCCTGGGGCACAGCACCTGCCCCGTGCCACAGGGCAGCCGGCAGCTGGCTGAATGCCCCACCCCGCGGCCCAGGAGGGAATGGGGCCGTGCAGTGCCTGGCACTGGGAGCAGGGCCCACGCTCTGGGGTCACCGGCAAACTGTGTGCAGGCCAGCTCCTGGAGGAAAGTGCCGCAACTGAAGTCGATCAGCTTCAGCTCACCAGTCTCTGGGTTGACGAGGAGGTTCTCTGGCTTGATGTCCTGGTGCAGGACGCTGCAGGCGGTGCAGTGCCACACGGCCTCCAGCACCTGCCAGAAAAGCCAGCACGCCGCCTCCTCGCTCAGGAACTCTTGCTCCAGCAGGACGTGCAAGAGATCCCGAGATTGCTCCGGACGCTCCATCACCAGCACGAAGCTGTCGGGCAGCTTGAACCAGTCGAGGAGCTGGATGATTCTGCGGCAGCCAAAGCCACCTTCTCCATCAGCACGATCTCCAGTGGAACACAGGTGCCGTTGGGCTGTGCGGAGACAATGCCTCCATCACAGGGCCTGATGCTGCCCTGTGGCTGCAATGCCCCTGCCCGGGATGCCCCAGTGCCGCCTTGGGCAGCCTCCCTGCTGCTTGGGACTCCTCCCCCCCGGGTGGTGACTGGGAGGTGGCCCCTGCCTGGACTCATCCAGCTGGTACAGCTCCCACAGCTCCTTCTTGTGCCCTGTGGACAAGACCGAGCAATCAGCCTCGTGGCCAGGAACCCCCCGAGTGTCCGCCAGTGCAGCGGCCCCAGCCAGCACCGGCCACCTTGCTCTGACCTGCTTCTAGGCTGCTCTCAGAAGCCCTGGCCTGGCCTGGGAATGGTCTCAGGAGCCCCATGGGAGCCTCAGACAACTCCTCAGGTCTCACTTGCTGGTATGGAAGTCAGTGTCTCTATGGGAGCAGCTTTCTGGAGATGGAGGAAACTCCCTGGTCCCTCGGGAATTGTCTCCTCCACCAGGCATGGGCTGTTGCCAGCTGGCACATCCAGCACCGTCACCTGGGAGCTGTGGTCCAGCAGCTGCTGGCTCCAGAACACTTGCTGCTCCTCCAGCTGCTCCTGAGATGGCTCCCCTGGATCGGGCTGGGCTCCCACTTGGACCTGTGGGCTTTCCCTGGCCATGTCAGTGGTCAGGGTTGCGCCTGTGTTGTTGAGGTCCAAGGTCCAAGGGAGCTGGGAGACCTGCCCCTGGGCTCTGCACCTTCTGCAGGCTGACAGGTCTGGCTGAGCCTCTCCGAGGGATGGAGGCTGTCAGAGATAGCAGAGGCTCCTGGCACCATGGACGTTCTCTGACAGCCTGAGCTTCTTGCATGGATGGCGGGTCATCTCTGCTGTGCCATCCTTGCAAGGCTTGAGGCTCTCTCACCGATGGCCAATCTTGCTGGGAGCAGCCTCCTGAAGGGATGGCGGCTTCTGGAGAAGCTGGGCGAGCCACAGCAGGGCAAGTGGCCTCACTGTTTCCACAACACCAGCCACATCCCAAAGAAGAGCAGCACAGGTGTCCCATTGCATGCCCAGTGCTGGATCATCACTTCCTGCAGCTCTTGGGCCACTGCCATGCAGGGACTGCAGCTGCAGGAGCTCTCCAGAGGGCTTGCGGGAGCACCTGGACGCTGGTGAGGGGTCACCTGAGGCCTGGAGAACCTGGGAGCTGCAGGGGCTGCTCGGTTCCTCCATGGGCCTCTGGGCCTAACCCTGGGACGTTTCCTCATCTGCCGCCTCCGTGGTTTCCAGTGGCCACCGGCCCACCAGACAGCCACAGCGGCCAGCAGCAGGACAAGGGCAGGCATCAGGACGCCACCGTCACACGTGGCTACGGCATGTCCCATGGTGACTGCACTGGCAGCTGCGGGGGCTGGCCCGGTTTATATAGGGCTGGCGCAGTGATGTCACAGTGCTGTGGCCAGGACAGCTGTGTGACATCACGGCCCTGCATCACCCCAGCGCTCAGCCCCTTTGTGACATCATGGCCCCACCCAATTCAGGGATCACAGCACCGGCTCATCCCTGAAGATGAACATGGCTGGGAAAAGCCTGGAAATAAGAACCGGAGCTCAGCCCCTTGCAATGAATCCTTCCCTGGAGCAAGTGGCAGCACATCAGGAAGAGTGCTGCTGCCACCTGTGTCAAGCCCCCGGCTCCCAGGACACTGCAGCGGCACCAACTTCAAACAACCACTACCCTCTACCAGAGAAGATCCCCCAGAGACAAAGGGAGGAGACGTTCCTCTGTCTCTGGGGAGCTCTCCTGAAATGGCTCACGAGGACTGCAAGAGTTTTTTCTTAGCAGCTCACCAACTTCTGCAGAGCCTCTGTTCTAAATCAATCCGGATATTCCAAAGAGCGCTCATGCTTGTCCCACTGCTCTGGTTTTGACTGCCATAGGGTTCCTCTCTTCCCAATAGCTGGCACGTGCTGCGTTTGGATTCAAGATGGGAATGCTGTGGTTCAGTCTGGGGTGGTTTGGTTTCTGCTGAGCAGGGCTTGCCCTCTTCAAGGACTTTGCAGTGTCCCTTGGTACAATGCATGTTTTCCTCTGGGAAGGGAGGGATGAGTGTTGAAGACAGAGGCAATAAATGCATTAGAAAACCTGCACTGTGTCTCTGTCCGTGTTTGTCAAGTGACCATCCACATCCTGGAAGGGGATGATGTAATTTCTATCATATTTTTTTATTAATATATTTAACAAGTCAATTTTTGTTGTGCCTCACATTTTTGGCCACCTTCATCTCCAGCTGAGCTTTCAGTGCACCAAATTTCTTGCTGCAGTGGCAAGAAGCATCTCTGTACTCTTCTCCTGACCTTCATTCCTTGTCCTCTACCAGTCCCGCCCCAGGGAGCAGGGACCTTCCTGGGGCAGATCCAGGAGGATATCCAGGACCATCCCGGCCTGGGACGGGTGCCAAGGAGATCCAGGAGGGTTCAGTGTCCAGCTCTAAGTCCTGGGACACCCTGTGCCGTGTTCCCAACACCCACAATTTTCAGGAAGGAGCCACAGCAGCCTCCCGGCCATCGATGGATTGTTCTTCCAGGAATTCACTGTGGAACTGGTTTCTGTTTTCCTGCTCTTTCTGAGCTCCTGTCAACATGGCATGGAGCTGGAAGAGGTGGAGAGGAGAAACGTCGAGAAGGAGAAGACAGAAGGAAATTGCTGGGGAAAAGGGAGACACACACCCCTAATGGTGGCTGCAGAAAGCTCCACACACTCCAGCCTGCCCCAAAACCAGGGGAAGCCCTGGCTAAAATCCAAGGAAAACACTGCTGAGGATCCAAGGAATCAGAGCTGTCATGGGGTGACTTTACCTTTAAGATAGTTTTGAGAGCTAAGGAAGTTGAAGCTGCTGGTGACTGATGGGAGTCTTTTCTCCTGACCAATTATCAGTCATTTCTAAGAACTGACAGCAGTTTTGACCACTGAAAAGTGAGATCAACTTGTGAACCCTACCTTAAGATGTAAAGTCAGAGCTCTCTTGCTCTCTTTGGATTTCCGGCTTCTGACAAGGTAACAAGGCTCTGTCTTGGCCTCCTCCTCCCCCCTTTCCAGGGTGGACAAGGTCGCAGAGGGCGGGGGGGGAGAAATGGAGCCGGCCGGCCTGGTTTTGTTTGTAGTTTCTGCTGCTGGACTGAAACCTGACACCATGAAAACTTGCAGATTTTCCAAGACTTTAATTCTTTTACTACCTAGATAAAACATACAGATTACTCTTTTTTCCCAGAGAGAGAGAGAGAGAGAGAGAGAGAGAGAATCAACATGAAAAAAGACATCATAAAACCATCAAAGACCGTGAAGAAAAGAGTTAAGTTTTAGATGGGGAAGAGAGATACGGAGATGCTTTATAAGCTGAAATATTTTTCTGTTAAAGCTATAGAGATGGACAATAATGTTCTGAAAAAACACCTTTAATTCATGACAGAGTATATTGGGAGGAATGGAGTGTTCAAAGTGTGGATTTTGAGCAAAAGGTGGAGTAATTATGATACAGTGAGGTGCTGGAATAGAGGGGGGAGAAATAATAGTTGAAGATTTGGGGCCGCTTGAGGCAAGGAGAAAACTTCTGTTTTCCAGGGAAGCTCACAGAGACAGATGAAGAGGACTTTTGCATTTGAATAACTCATCCTTAAAAATGACATCCCTAGACTCATTGATCCATACACACCTCAGAGTGATGTGAAATGGGAGGAGTGAACTCTGATGACAAGATTTCCGGGCAGCTGGCATCAGAAAAATAGAAAGCTGTAACAGAAATAGCTTTCTTGCAAGAAACCCCATAGATTAGCAGAAGCAGACTTCTGTTTCTCTACAAAGGCTGATGAAAAGACTCTAGCAAGAATTGGGACTGTTTTAAACACCAAAGTTCCAAAGTTTTTTGTCTCTATGATGTCATGTGAACAAGAGAATAGTAGGTAGTAGGAGATGAAAGGGTTTTCTGGAAGTTTATTCTGGTGTTCTTATTCTTGTAGTTTTGTTAATAAACTTTCTTTATTTCCTTTTAAGTTTTAAGCCTGTTTTGCTCTTGCTCTAATCCATATCTCACAGCAAGAAATAAGTAAGTTTTCTAGTAATTTTTTAGTTACTGCTTTAAAACCACGACAAAGTGAAAGAACAATTCCTCTTCTTGGTTTAAGACCAAAACTGCAACATTTAAAATTGTTTTATTAAGCCGTGGAGACAGAGAGAAGACTGTGGACTAAGGCAATGGCTGAGGTTGCTGTATCTTAATGAAGAGCTGTCAGTACCAAGTTGTTACTCAATTTTTTGCTGCTTTGGGCAGAATATTCAAAAGATAGACAACTTCTGACAAGCAGTAATCCTTTCCTTATACCCCAAGTATTTGGATGCTTCAGGACATTTATCACAGCTGCCAAAACTGGATTCACAACCTGTGGGTTTCAAAAGGAGAGCAAGATTTTGCCTGTTCTTGCTTTGGGAAAAGGGGAAAATATTCTCATTCCTTCTTCTCTTTCTTTGCCTACATCTTTTTCACCGACTTTTGACTGGCCTCAGCTCAGTGATAAACCATCCACAGGAGCAGCCAGGGCTTCTTGTGGCTCTTTCCTAGTGAGAAAGCTGTGCTGAAGCCACACCTCCTGTAAAATGCACTCAGCATTTTACATACTGAGCTTTCCTATCAGCCTCCCACATCTCAGCCATTCTGTTGCCATTTGGTTCAATAAACTGTATTATTAAGATAGTAACAAACGTTAATAGTTAGCATTAGTTGACATTAGTAGTAGTTATGCTAAGGCTTGGTAGGCCACATGTGACCTGCAGATGAACTATATAGCAGATATTGCAATGTAAGCAGTGTAACTAGGAGATAATCTAGGAATGTACCTTTTGGCAAAACTTAAATGTCAGAGAGATAATCGTACCAGGTAGTGAAAGAGAAGTAAGAAATTGTGATGATGAAGAAATCGTGTAGAAAACATATAAAAACCCTGTGATTTTTCTGTGAAACGGGGCTCTGTCTTTGGACGCTAGTCCACAGGCTCCCGGGCCCTCAATAAAGCACCGCATAAACGACTTCGGTTGTTTGTGTTTTCTTCGGATCGGGCAACAATGCTGAGGGCAAATGGCCTCCTACTGGGATCACAGTGGGAGCAGCTGGGCCATGCTAGGCAAGACTGGGACCATACTGGCAGCAACTGGGACTGCACTCAGGGTGACTGGGAATGGCTGGGAGCAACTGGGATCAGGCTGGAAGCACCTGAGGAGTGATTAGGAGCAACTGGGATAGACTGGGGGAGACTGAAACCACAGTGCAGGTAAATGGGAACAACTGGAACCACACTGGATAATCCTGGGAGCAGCTGTGCCCATGCTGGGGTCATACTGGGATCATAGTGGAAGAAACTGGTATCATACTGGGAGTGACTGCAAAGGTCCTGGCTGTGACTGGAACCGTGCTGGAGGTGACTGGGAGCAACTGGGCCCATCCTGGGAGTGACAGGGAGTCACTCTGGCCATGACTGGAATCATGCTGGGAGGATCTGGGAGTGACTGGAACCATACTGGTGACTGGGTGCAACAGCTCATACTGGGAGTGACTGCAATTGTAGTGGGAGTGACTGGGATCATCCTGGAAGTGTTTTTCTGTAGATCTTACGTGTTTCTGGTCGTCTTTTCTTCTCCTTCCTATCCTATGTACCTGGAACATTTTTGGATATCTTAATGTTACCCAAAATCTTAAGGGTTAACACTTTTTAGGTTAAATGAGCTAAATTTGCAAAGTTAATGCTATGGTAAGAGTTTTATGTTCAGTTGGATGTTGTATTAAACCCTTTGCCATAGTTCCTTGATTGTCTATATTTTGCCAGTTAAATTTTGTGTCATTTTGACCTTTTAGCTCAGTTGTTAGAGCATGGTGCCAGCATCACCAAGGCTGTGGGTTCAATCTTTGAGGGGGCATTCACTTAAGAGCTGGACTTGATGATCCTTGTGGGTCCATTCCTACCAAGAATATTCTTTACATCTGTCCATTTTGAGAAGATCTGGTTGGTGTTTCTCTTGTGCACCAAACTCAAGCACAGGAACCTTTGGTTACCACCAGCATTGAAGTGTTCCAGGGGGTTACAGCCCTGCAGACTCACAGTGGCCTCTTGTTTCCATGCGACCCCACAGTGTCCCAGTGGCCCTGTGGTTCCATGGGCCCAAGAGTGCCAAAATGATCCCCTTGGTTCCACAACTTCCCATGGTGTCACACTGGCTCCTTGGTTCCATAAGGATCTGGAGTGTCACACAGGTTTATGGCATTTGTCCTTGCTGCCCCTCACATCCCACTGCCCCACAAAGAGCCCCGAGCCACCCATGAGGGACAGGCCCTGCTGTGCCAGGCCTGGGCTCAGGGCTTGGCCTTTCTGCTTCCTCCAACCCAACCAGGGCTGGCTCAGCATTGCAGTTCCCTGCTCAGAGCCTTTGGCTCCTGGCAATCCTGGCCTCCAGGATCTGCTCTCACCAGTCCCTGGGGAGCCTTTGGCAGTCCCTGCCCTCAGTGGGGTTGATTGAAGCTCCAAGGGACTTGGAGTTTTACTTCTGACTCCTTGAGCAGTTTCTTTAGACTGAAGGAGGGACAAAGGAGGATCAGAGAAAGGAGAAGGAAGCACGATGTCAAGCACTCCCTGAATTCACAGCCCCCCCACCTGTGGGATCATCACTCCCATCCCACAGGTGACCAGGGAGGGGGAGCTCAGCCCAGATATCCTGAGGGGTTGTGGTTTTTTGGGGAAATGTTTGGAGAATGAAGAACTCCAAACCTGAGTGGAAAATGCCCCTTGGGGGGATACTGGGAGGTCCCAGCATCCCTACGTGAGGAGATGGAACTGGGGGAAGTTTTCAGATTCCTGGCACTCCCAGCAGCCAGAAGAGGTCAGGGACTGAGCAGACAGGGGACCCCCAGTACAAGCAGGACCCCCAGCAGCTGGGACAGGGAGGAACCCCTGAACACCAAAGGGGAGAGACCAGAGATGGGGAACTCCTGGGAGGCATTTTCAGAACTGAATCTTGGTGTTTGGGAGGTTTTTATGGACCCCATGTCCTCGGCTGCAATGCAAGATGTAACCAAAAGTATGTATTCTATCACCATCTGTTAAAACCTGCTGGGGCAGTTTTCATAATCTCCTCCATGAGCCATCCCTCATAACTGGGGGATATCTTCTGTTAATGGGCCAGCTGTTAAAACCAAGTGGGGCAGTGTTCTTTATCTCTTCCAGCACCCATCCTTCCTCCAGGGGGATATCTTCTGTTAATGGGCCATTGAGTCTCACTGCAGGACTGATAAAATGACATCATCCCATTGTGAGATGCTCCACCCAGGGGGAGGAGCCACGCATTCCTGCATGGATATAATCTGGGAATCAGAACACCACAGGCAGTCTTTCTCCACTGGATTCCCAGAGGAGAGACCAGACCCATCTACAGCACTAGAACTTCAGAGGTAAGCTACAATGTTCTACAGAATCATTGCTTCAACAGAACCACATCTGTCACTCCAGGAGGACTGCAGCCACCATTTAATCAGACTGCTTCTAACACCCTTACCAACGGGGTGTCAGATTGTATACTGACACTCTCAGCAAGTTGTTATTTTGTTGTTTTTCTTTTGTACTGCTGAATTTTCATTTTCCTTTCTTTAGTAAAGAACTATTATTCCTATTCCTTTATCTGAGATCACTTTGATATCAAGATTATAATAATTAGGAGGGGGTTGTTGCTTACATTTTTATCAAGTTCAATGGAGGTTCTGCCTTCTTTAGCAAACACCATTCCTTTCAAACCAAGACACCCCAGATGCCTGGGTGACTTCTAGAGAGGGCCTTGGACAGAGGGACCTTCAAACTCAACGTGCTCATTCCTTGTTTTCTCCCAAACCAGGATTTCCCAATCCCAGATCTTGGGCAGATGGAAAAGGAGGCTGTGAGGAAGAGGAAGATGCCCCAGGACACCCAGGCAGGTGAGGAGGAAGTCAGTGCCCCTTTCCCCCTCTCTCCTGCTCCATCTCCCAGCCCAGCCTGGCCCCCGGATGCAGGACAACCCCGCTGCCGACGCCGTCCTGCCAGGGACGCACTGGGGGGATCTCCTTCCCCTTCCCTCTGGCACGGAGGCAAATCCCATCCTCTCCTTGTCCTTCCTCCCCCAGACAAGGAGCTGAGGATGGAGACCAGGGAGGAAAAATCCTCACTGCAGAACCTCATGGAAGAGGCCGTTTTGAGCAGCTCCACAGCACAGGAATCCCATGGCGAGGAAAAGCTTCAGAGATCCTGCAGGAGGAGGGGCTCCAAACCCATCCCAGGGTGCTCTGAGGAGGAAAGACCCACCCTGTGCCGGGAAGGCGGCCGGAGATCCAGCCAGGGCTCTGAGCTGGTGGTCCATGAGCAGCTTCAGGATGGGGAGAAGCCCTACAAGTGCTTGGAGTGTGGGAAGAGCTTCAGCCAGAGGAAAACCCTGATCCGCCACCAGATGATCCACACTGGGGAATGGGCCTACGAGTGTGGGGAATATGGGAATGGCTTCAGCTGGAGCTCCCACCTCATCGTCAACCAGCGCATCCACAGTGGGGAGAGGCCCTACAAGTGTCCTCAGTGTGGGAAGAGGTTTTGGAGCAGCTCCAATCTCCTCCTGCACCAGCAGACTCACACGGATGAGAGGCCCTTCTGCTGCCCTGACTGTGGAGAGGTCTTCATGCACAACTCCCACCTCATCAGGCACCAGCGCATCCACACTGGGGAGAGGCCCTATGAGTGTCCCCAGTGTGGGAAGAACTTCACCCAGAACTCTAACTTGGCCAGACACCAACGGAGGCATCGGTAAGGGAAGCCCTGTAAATGCCCCAAGTTCAGGAAGAACTTTGTGCACTGTTCCAGCTTCATCCCCCCTTGGAGGACTGACATTGGGAAGAGACGTGGTGATCCATGTTCCCTGTGATCCATTCTTTGAGGACACCTGTACCTTTTCCTGCCCATGGCAATGTCATGATGTGGGCTTAAAGAACATGAGGGTCTGGCCATGGCCCTGTCATTATATTCAATCCCATCTCAGGTCATTGCCAGGGGCAGGAAAAGGACTCCCTCTCTCTCACCAGAGGAGAAGGGTGTCCTTTGCAGGCAGGAAGAGATACGTGGCTAGGAAGAGCCAGTCTGTGGTGGTTTATTTTTCCCTGTAATAGTTTTTCTTATCTATTCTGTTACCAAAATTATTTCTGTGTCTGTTTGTTCCTTATCCTGTTGCTGTTATCAATAAATTGTTCTTATCCCAGCCTGGGATCTTTGCCTTTTCTGCTTTCCATGGGAAGTGGGAGGGAGGAGAGCAGCAGTGTAGTTTTAGCGGGAGCAGGAAATTGGGGAATGCCATTCCTGAAGCCCAGCCTTTGGAAACCGAGCATCCCAGCTGGTGCCAGGCCTGGTTGCCATGGCAGCAGCCTTGGGAGTGGGTCTCTGGCTGGGGCTGAGGGAACCTCTTCCCTCTGGTGCCCAGGGACAGGAGTGGAGGGAGCGGCTGGAGCTGAGGCGGGCAGGTTTAGGCTGGATGTGAGGAAAAGGTTTTTCCCCCGAGGCTGCTGGGGCACTGAACAGGCTCCCCAGGGAAGGCTCCCAGCTCCAGGGCTGGCTGAGCTCCAGCAGCGTTTGGCCAGCGCTGCCAGGCCCAGGCTGGGATTGTTGGGGTGTCCTGTGCAGGGCCAGCAGTTGGACTGGAGGATCCCCATGGGTCCCTCCCAACTCAGCCAATTCTGTGGCTCTGTGATCCCATGAGCCTGGGGATGGGACTGCAAATGGTTGCCATGGCAATGGGCTCTGGCTCCAGGCCTGAGCTGGTGTCCATGGCAACCACCCCTGGCATGGGGTATCCATGGAGCTGCCAAGGGACTGACCAACAGGTGCTGTGATGGTTGCCATGGAAACAGACTATAGCAACAGGGGGCTGGTGATGGTTTCCTACCAAGGATCAGATTTGTTACAGGCCCTCAGAGGGGCTCCATGGGGACATTCCAAGAGTCTCCAGACTGTTCAGGAGCCACAATGTCACAGGCAGAGACAGGGACTCCATAGAGACCTCCCAGGGGTTTCTGGGGATGCTGAAGAGCCGTGTGGTCAGACGCAGTCCCAGCAATTCCATGGTGACATCCCAGGGGACCTTGGGCTGTAAAGGCACTGCTCTGTCACAGGCACTCCCGGGGGCTCCACGGTGACATCCCAGGAGCCCCCAGGCTGCCAAAGAGCTGGGATGTCACAGACACTCCCAGGGCTTTGTTTCATGGGTAGAGTGGGAGCTTCAGGCTAAAGCTTTATTTCTTTATTGGAGAAACTCCTGCTGAGTCATGAGGTTGGAGAAATGACACCCAACAGCCACCAGGGATCCTCAAATCCCCCTGGGATGCCTAGACTTTTAAATTCCTTCTAAGAGAGGAGACTGGGAGCACTAGGATCCAATCCTAGCCCCAGATGTTGTCAGATGTTTATGTGTAAAACATTGGACAGGTGAAATTGAGCCATAATGCAGTTTGTCCAACAGGATTAACAACAGAACACCAGATGTATTTCTATAAATACAGCTGTGATTAATTCTAATCATGATTAGACAGGAGGATTTATTTACACTACAGAGTAAACATAAAATAGAGTTATTTACTCCAGAGTAGAGGTGCTATAACAATTATTAGACTATAGTTCTGTAGAAGTAAATTTTAAGTAAACAGGGCCTTGCTGGAGTTGTTTGAGCCCATTCCAGGCACAGCCTCCTGCTCCAGCAGGAACTGCCTTTCCTGTGCCATGGCCAGGGCAGATCCCACTGCAGGAAAAGCCCCAGGCCAGCCCCAACCCAGGGAAGGGCTCGGGCACAAGTGCAGAGTGCCGTGCTGGGAGCTGTGCCAGGGACAGCCTGAGGCACCAAAGGCACCTTGGCAGCAGCAGCTGCTCCCAGGGCATGGCCAGAAGGCTCCCCTGGCACCCCGGCCTGGTGGCCAGCACTGCAGAGCTGCTGCTTCAGGGCTCATTTCTGGCTGGGCTCTGAAAAGCCACTGCTGCTCCAGGAGCCTGACTGGGAAGCAATTGGCCCCAGCACCTTGGGGACAAGATAATAATGAAACAACTCTTCATGCCAGCAGAGACAAGGCAGGGACAGAGGAAAGGGGAGAGCCAGGCCCAGGGGACATGGCTGCAGTGGTGATGGCTGTGAGGTCAGTGCCACTGCAGCAGCCTGGCTGGCCCTCAGCAGACATTCTGGCCAGGAAGGTTGTGAGGGCACCCAGCACATGAGAGAACCCACACAACAGCAATTCCATCCTTGGGGAGGGGCTTTCACTGTGTCAGGTTGCACAGAGCTCCTGCTCTTGGATCATTCTTGGGATGGGGCATTGACTTGTCTGGAAAAGCAGTTGCAGTTTTGTGCCACTCTCATAAAATACCCGATTAAAATATTTCCTCCTTCTAACAGATACAAATTAACTCTTGTTCACTTTAAAGATATTGATCCTTGTCAATGCAAGATTTGGGAGAAAATAACTTTGACCAGTGTTTCCATTTTCAGAGACCATGGAGAGGACCCAAAAATCTCCCAGGATGGGATTTGAAGGCCTCATCACATAAGCAGGAGGCAGAGTCTGAGGGCTCAGGGCTTAGCAGGTTAAAAGCCCTGCCAGAGGCAACTTGTGCAGCCCTTTGGCCATGGCTGCTGGCCCTGGGCCTGAGGCCAGCAGGGGACAAGTGACCCTGGCAGCCCTGGGGCCTCATTGCCTCCTTGTCCCTGCTCAGCAGCCTGGCAGGGGCCGCCCCATGGTGCTGCCCTTGGCATTGCACATCCCCACATGCCAGTGCCCCGGGAAGAGCCCTGAGCAATGAGGGAGGGACAGCATCTGCCTTGCCAGGGGCTGGGGCTCAGCCCTTGGCCCTTGGCATTCCTGAAACACATCCAGCTTTGCTCAGCACCACAGACACCTTTCCCTTGCTTGTCCCCAGCTGCCACCAGGGCCTCCAGTCTTCTGCTCTTCCTGGAACCTGGGGACGCTTTCTCACTCGTGTCTCTCATTTCAACTGCAAGAAACTTCAGTGTTTCCATCTGACTTGGAGTTCTTGAGGAGTTTCTGGAGCACACTCTGAGGGACTGAGTGTGATGCAAAGAGCCCCAAAGGCCTGAGAGGGTGATGAAAGTGCTGGTGCTGTGTCTGTGCTGCTGAGCTGGGCCGGGCTCCTGGCCCAGAGGCAGCTCCTGGCAAGGGCAGCGCTGCAGAGAGACAGCTCTGGCCAGGAGCAGCTCCTGAGCACAGCCCAGCAGGGCTGGGGCCCTGCCAGGGCAGCTCAGGGACACGAGCAGGCCCAGACAGAGCTGCCAGGGGCTCAGCACTGGCAGGGGCTGTGGGATGTGCCAGAGGGGGCTGTGTCACAGCAGCACCTCTGTGGCTGTGTCCTGGAGCCCCAGAGCAGCTGGGATGTCAGAAAGGGGCTGTGTGACAGCTCCGAGTGGGTTGTGTGAGGTCACAGATGGGGCTGTGACATCCCAGAGTTTGTTGTGTGAGGTCACTGATCAGCTACGACATCACAGAGGGGACTGTGTGACATCATAGAGCAGGGTGTGACATCGCAGTGTGGCTTTATGACATCACAGAGTGGGCTGGGTGATATCACTGATGGGGTTATGACTTCACAGAGAGGACTGTGACACCAGAGGTTAGATGTACAACATCACAGAGAGCGTTGTGACATCACTGAGCAGACTGTGACACCACATGGTTGTGATATGAAATCCTAGAGTGGGCAGTGACATCATAGAAGAGCCATGTGACATCTCAGGACAGGTTGTATGACATCACAGTGCCAACTGTGACATCACAGAGTGAACTATGACATCAAATGTTGCTCTGTGACATCACAGGGGGCTATGTGACATCACGAGGTGGTTTTGTGGCATATAGGAAGAGATGTGACATCACAGAAAGGTGGTGTGACATCCTTGGGCAGGTTGTGTGACACCACTGAGTGGGCTGTGATATCCCAAGTATTTGTGTGACACCTCAGGGGGCTCTGTGAGGTCACTGGGGAGGTGAGAAGTCCAGAGAAGTCCAACGCTGCCCTTGCCCACAGCCTGTCTGCACAGAAACACTTCCAGGGCTCTCTGCATTTCCCTTCCCTCACTCTTGCCTCACTCACACACCTCCTAACAACACACTTGGTGCTTTCAGCTGCAAGGAGTTCAAAGCTTGTCTGTCCTTCAGCAGCTGCTCTAATTCTGCCTTCAGCCAACTCTGGGGTTGTGTTTCTTGTAGAACTCCCTGTGTGTCTGAAACATTCCTTGTGTGGTTCTGCCTTGGGGAAGGGGAACCTCCCTGGTGGCACCTTGGGCTTGGCACACACTTGAGGAGGGTGTCTGTTTTCCATGGGGAAACTCAGGAGTTTTAAATTGCTAAATCAAAGAAGGAAAACCCCTCTTTGCCTGAGTGCAGCCAGTTCTGTGAGCAAAGCAGGTCCCAGGAGAGTGAGGAGAGACAGGATGGGGCTGGGGAATGTGGAGCAAGGTTGTCCCCACTGGGTCAGACCTCAAGGCACAGCTTCTCTGACCTGGCCAGACCTCCTTAGGAGAGACCCTGGATCAATATCCATCACTGAATGCTGCAATCCCCTCTGCTCTAAAGAGAACAGGAATAAAAGATATCCTTTTAAATAGGAATACATATTTCTTAGAAGTTCTTTGAACTATTTCTCCATAATTATTGTAGGAAACTTTCCTAAGAACTGCACCAGACCAGAGGGAAATCAAGGCACAGCCATCATGCCTACAAACATTAGGATTTGCTTGATCCTAATGAGCCCTGTGGTGCATTTGGAGCTGAGCCCTTGAACCTCAGGGCCTGAGAGAAGATTGCACAAACCTTTCCAGGAGTCAATGTCAGAGGAAAAACCCAAAGTGTCTCCAGGCATTAATGGGTGCCACTGAGGTCCATACTCAACACAGGCTCCTCATGGACTCCTTGGAGGAGAGAACTGGAGGCCAGGATTGCACAAAAACCTCTCAGAGACTCCAAGGCAAAAGCCAAAGTGCTTTGGAAAAGCTGCAGTCCCTGGGAGCATGAAGGAGCCCCCCAGGGCCATTCCTGAGCAAGGCTCCCCAGGGACTCCTTCCAGCAGATCCCTGAGGCCACTGGCATGTGGGCTAGGGGGGATGCTGAGGGCAGGCCAAGGGGGTGACAGTGGCCAGCCTTGCTGGGGCTGTGCCAGGAGGCCCCAGGGCCTCAGGACAAGGTGTCTCCTCACAGCCCTTGGTGGCACAGCATTGGTTGCTGTGGCCCAGGGCACCAAGCCTTGGCTTCTCTTTGTCCCCAGCTGTCATCAGTGCCTCCAGTTCTCTGCTCTGCCTGGGGCCTGGGGACACTTTCTCAGTCACGTCCCTCAGTGGGACCCATTAAAAGGAAAAGAAACTTTGGAGTTCCATTCTGACTTGGAGTTCTTGAGAGCTTTCTTCCCCTCCCTCTCAGGGACTGATGTTCAGGGTCTCAGCAAAAAGCCCCAAGAGGCTCATTAAAGTCCTGCTGCTGTGTCTGTGCTGCTGAGCTGGGCTGGGCTCCTGGCACAGAGGCAGCTCCTGGAGACCAAGAAGAGCTTCAAAAGCACATTTCTCTTGCTGAGCAGCTCTTCTGCCAGCCCAGCAGGGCTGGGGCACTGCCTGCAGCCACCCTGGGCACAGCCCAGAGGCACAGAGAGCTTCAATCAGTCAGGGCTGGGAAGGTGCTGAGAAGTGCCTGGGGCAGAATCACTGCCAGCCCTTGACACAGGAAGCCTCTGGCTGCAGGACAATGCAGCTGCAGCTCCTGGAGGCATCTCCTCAAGCTGGAACATCCCAGTGCCTACAGACTCTGTGAGTACAGCTCTGAGTATTTCTGGTGGAGGGGAGGTGAATGCTCAGGAACTCTGACATGCTGAGGGTTTCTGATCAGTCATAGAATATTTCCAAGATAAGGATTTTGATAAAAATGAGGATATTTTCTAAGACTTTTTATTCAGTTTCCTACTATTGCAGAACGGCAGGGAGGGGGGATAACTATTAAAGGTATTAGGAATTTTGTCAATGCCTGAGACATCCAAACTGTTACTTTTAGTGATCAGTAGGTTTACAGGAGATTCCTAATGTGCTTTCAGCCACTCTGCCCATGGACTGCACCATGTAAATTATACAAGGAGCACAGCAAGTCAGGGGCTGCATAAAAGGGAAGTTTGTGCTTTTTTAATCTAGTGCTTTGGGTTGCCTGGATGGGAAATTGCACATTGATATTCAGCTCTCATTTCATTTCTCTATTCAACCTCTTGTGATAGGTTGCGATAAACTAAAAAAAGTAAATTCGCAGATCTTAACCAGGCACTGACAGAAATCAGCACAGGGCCCCTTACAGGCAGCATCAGTGCCACTTTTCCTGCCTCCTCAGGGTTGCTCTGCCATTGCCATCAGAACCTGCAGAGCCAGAGCTGCCCCCGGGCAGTGCCCTGTGCTGGGAGGGCTCTGCAGGGCAGAGCTGAGCCCCCAGGGCTGGGCTGGGTGTGGGCAGCACTGGCAGGGCCCAGCCCTGGGCACAGGGCAGCAGCTGCTGGCAGGGAGAGCTCCAGGCAGCAGAGCCCTGGGCAGGCAGTGGGGGGAAAGTGCCACCAAACTTTGCTGGGATATTTAAAATCCTCTCCCAGCTGAACTATTCCATGATTACTCTTTTACAGATCCCTATGCCAAGACACAGCAAATGTCTCAATGCAAATGCCTGAGGGTGACTGTCCTGCACTGGTGCTGCCTGGCAGGGGCTGGGCAGGGCTGGGCAAGGAAAGGCTTTTCCTCAGGGCCTGGCTCTCTCTCCTTGTCTTGCCCAGGTGCTCCTGGCATTGCTGACGAGCTCTCTGGGAATGGCAGCTCCAGCTGCATGGTCAGGCCCAGCCCTTGGGCTCCTCCTGTGCAGGCTGGGCACAGCAATGGGGTGTCCCAGCTCCCTCTGCCCCAGGAGCTCTGGGCAGGGCAGGCTGGGAGGCTGGGAATGACCCGACTCTCCTCCAGCAGTGCCATGGACAGGACCCTTGGTGTGTCCTTGGGATGCCACCCAAGCTGTGAGCTGTCTCCAGGGGACACTGGGGACAGGAGTGTCCTTGGCCAGGAGTGGGGCTGAGACTCTGAGAAAGACTGAACCAATTTGCTCTGCTGTGGGTTCCTCTTCTCTCAGCTGTGTCAGGCTGATTTTCAGGGGAACACAGTGCCTGCCCTCGATCTCAGAAAGGGCAGCTGGGGACAGATGGAGCGACAGAGCAGCTCCCCTGACCCTTCACTGAGTTACAGCCAATGCTCCTGCATTGCACATTTCTCTCTGATCTCTCTGGGCACACCCAAACCCTCTCAAACTGCCTTTGGCCATCACCATGCCTGAGCCCTGGGACAGGAGATGCTGCCAGGCTCCTCTGCCTCAGGAGCAGTTTGGGATGATGCAGTCCCACCCCAGGACTGGCCCCTGACCCTGTTCCCATGACCCCACTGCTGCAGAGCAGAGCTGACTCCTCAATGTTCATGGGCAGAGCCCCTGCTCATCACGGCAACGGGGGCAGATCCCAGCTGAGCTCCAGGCATGGGGCTGAAAGAAGGGCTCTGAGAAAAGGAAAACTGGGTGGCACAGAGCAGCAGGAGCCGGGCTGGGAGAAGGGACTTGGACATTGCTCAGCAAAGTCTCTGACTTGTCACTGTCTCCTCCTTCAACAGGACTCCATGGCCAGAGTGAAGAAATGTCCAACAGCAGCTCCATCAGCCACTTCCTCCTGCTGGCATGGGCAGACACGCGGCAGCTGCAGCTCCTGCACTTCTGCCTCTTCCTGGGCATCTCCCTGGCTGCCCTCCTGGGCAACGGCCTCATCATCAGCGCCGTAGCCTGCAGCCACCACCTGCACAGCCCCATGTTCTTCTTCCTGCTCAACCTGGCCCTCAGCGACCTGGGCTCCATCTGCACCACTGTGCCCAAAGCCATGCACAATTCCCTCTGGAACACCAGAGACATCTCCTACACAGGATGTGCTGCACAGCTCTTTTTTTGTGTGTTTTTTGTCTCAGCAGAGTATTTCCTCCTGACCATCATGTGCTATGACCGCTACGTGTCCATCTGCAAACCCCTGCACTACGGGACCCTCCTGGGCAGCAGAGCTTCTGCCCACATGGCAGCAGCTGCCTGGGCCAGTGGCTTTCTCTATTCACTGCTGCACACAGCCAATACATTTTCTCTGCCCCTGTGCCAGGGCAATGCCCTGGGCCAGTTCTTCTGTGAAATCCCACACATCCTCAAGCTCTCCTGCTCCAATTCCTACACTAGAGAACTTGGGCTCATTGCAGTCAGTGCCTGTTTAGCACTTGGCTGTTTTGTGTTCATTGTTTTCTCCTATGTGCAGATCTTCAGGGCTGTGCTGAGGATCCCCTCTGAGCAGGGACAGCACAAAGCCTTTTCCACCTGCCTCCCTCACCTGGCCGTGCTCTCCCTAGTTATCAGCACTGGTACATTTGCCTACCTGAAGCCCCCCTCTATCTCCTCCCCATCCCTGGATCTGGCGGTGTCAGTCCTGTACTCGGTGGTGCCTCCAGCCCTGAACCCCCTCATCTACAGCCTGAGGAACCAGGAGCTCAAGGCTGCAGTGTGGACACTGATGACTGGATGGTTTCAGAAACATTAAACTCCTGCCCAATTTTTGCAAATCACTTGTAATAAAAGTCACCTTTGATATCTCTTATTGGTTTAATTTTGGAGGATCTTTTCTGTTGTTTTACTTTTCAATATTGTCCACAATAAAATGTCATTATTTGTGCCATTTCTCATTTTGTTTCTCCCTCCACCTTCCCTGTGGCCACAGACTGTGTCAATGGGGGGCTGTGCTCTTGATGGATTTAAAGGAAATAAAGGATCTCCCAGCAAAGTTTTCTCCAGAGATCCCCCTTTTGTTCCCTTCTCTGCAGCTGCAGCAGCAGTGTCTGTGTGCAGAGCTGGGGGCAGATCAGTGCTGGCACAGCAGCTGTGCCCAGGAGCAGCAGCACTTGGTGTTGCCAGTGCTGCTCCCGTGCCACTGCCCCGCTGCCCTCCTGGCCCTGGTGTTGCTGCAGGGCCTGAGTGCTCTCGGGGCCGGGCACAGCCCTGGGGGTGGCAGTGCCGGGGCTGCAGCAGGGACAGGCCATGGGCACTGCTGGGGCAGCGCTGACGCCTCAGGGCAGGGCCTGGGGGCTCCAGGCTCCTTGCCCAGGCTCTCTCAAGAACACGGCCAGGCCAAAGCTCAGCACAGAAAACCCCCGTGAGCAGCCCCAGGGTGGCCGTGGGCAGGCTGGGGACAAACAGCATGGCTGGGGCTCTGCAAGGTCCCTGGGGGAGACGGGAAGGAGCAGCAGAGCAGGGGCTGATCCATCCCCACTGTGCTGGACACCCCAGGGCAGCGTCCCAGAGCGTCCTCATGGAGCTGCCAACAACATCCCCCCTGTGCAGCCCTGGCCTCTCCCCCAGCTCAGAGAGGTGCCGCATCCTTGCAGGCACATGTCATGAATAAAATCTCTCAAGAAATCCACCCAGGATAAAATACTGTGTTTAGTTAGGTACAGTTAATGTTCTTATCCCATTTGTAAACCTTGTACCCCTTGTTTACTTCAAAGGTTATTAGTAATGTTAATTACTTACCAGTTTCTGAAGTGTTTTAAAGGTTCTTATGAGACATTCCTGTACCCTTTCCCTTACTTCCCTGCTACCTTGTAACAGAGCTGCTCCCATGGGGGCTAAATCAAACTAACAAAAGCAACCCATTAGAAAGGTATGCCACAGAAGGAGGCAACTCCCATGGTCCCTGTGCCACACTAGAACAAAGAAACTCCCAGGAAACTGGGCAACCGAGTAAAATGGAAACTAAGGCATGCAGGACACCAAAACAACGAGCTAACAGAGGAATAAAAGGACAAGGAAACGTATTCGAGCAAGCTATGATGCAAGATCATCTCCCTGCATCACCTAAGCCTGCTTAGAAACCATCTTCCTGCATCACCATGACCTCAAGAGGACTGGAAAGGACTGACAGCCCTAGACAGCCAACCAGAACAACAGGTCCCTGACTACTCTCATGAGGATGGAAGCCCCAGCTCTGCAGTGTGTGCTGCAAAGCTGAATTGTGTCTCCTCTTTGGAGCTGACAGTGTGGAAACAGCTGTGGTGCAAGCAATCCCTTGGGTCCCCCCACCCCAAGAGCTGAATCCTAACAAAGGCATCAAACAGGAGTCTTGTCTCCTGGCCAATTTCTTTCAATTACCGTGTGCTGCAGGGGCCGTGGCCGAGGGGACCTGGACCCACCCGGAGCTCCTCCCGGAGCCCAGCGGACTCCAGCTCAGCGGGGGCCGGCAGCGGGGCACGGCTTAGGCTCGGCAAGGTGTGAGCAGCCGTGGTCCGGCCCAGCCTCAACCGGGGTCCCGCAGCCTCCCGTCCCCACCCGGTCACTGCCGGGGCTGGCCCGGCCCCGCCAGGCCGAGCCTGTGCGATTCAGCCCTTCTGGGACACAGGGCCAGAAAGACTTCAGCCCTGAAGCAGCAGGCTTTGAGTTCAAGCCTTGGGAAGCACTTGCCAAAGGCTTGATGGCAATTCATACGTTCATCAAGTCACCCCACTGAAAGTTATGTTTCTAGAATCTTCCCGGATCTCTCCCCCGACTGGTTGCAATTTGTCGCAGTATTTTGCATCTTTCTAACCTCAGTCTGTGTCTGGACCCATGCCCTCAGACTGCGCCCTCACACCTCCCCTAGATATTGTTGTGTCTGCCCCTAGTCCTGGTCTTTGCACTTTGCTCCTGTGCTGCGCAGGCTTTATGGGCCTCATCCCTACTTGATTTTCCTATTCCAGTTGGTTTTGGGGACTCCAGCAAACCCGCTCCTTTAATTTCCTCCTCGGTTGCCCGGCTGTCAGGGGACCCTGAATTTTAAGGATTGTTGTGGCCACTGTCAGCACAACTGCAAGGGCCGCAGTGCAGCGGGGCCCGGCCCGACCGGCAGCCGGGTACCTCCTCAAAGGTGGAAGCAAGAGAGAGATTTCCCGGGCTTGCCTGTCTGCAAAATGTCAGTCTCACAGAGGTGGAGCCAGCTTTTTAAATGCTTTAATAGGTAGTCAGTTCCCACAGCTAGCCAGCTCTTGGATTTTGCTTGGCACAGAGGCAGCTCTCGCTTAGCAGCTCCTCTCAGTAAAATCATTTCCATGGGGGGCTTCTTCCCTGCTCACCAAATAGCAATTCATGCAAAAGCAGCACAAACTGTTCTTCCTGTCCTCCTATCTTTGCCAGAGAGTGCCTTTCAAAGGGATAATAATTGGGAGCGAGGGAGTTTACATTTTCCATTGCAAAGGAGCCTCCTGCCTCCCTTAGCAGGCCCCTGTCTTTCAAAGGAAGACACACACGGTCTCCTTTTGCACCTTCACTTGGCCCCAGCCACTCCTGATCATTTGAAGGAGCGGCTCAGAAGAAGGGGCAGCAATCCCCCAAGGCCTGGGCTGCTCCAGGCTGCTCCTGGTGCCTTGGGCTGTTGAAGGGGTGCCGGGGTGCCCTTTGTGACACAGGCACGGGGTGCCGGGGTGGCCTTTGTGACACAGGCACGGGGTGCTGGGGTGCCCTTTGTGACACAGGCACAGTGCGTCAGGGGCCATGGTGACACGGGACTTTGCGGTGCCCAAAGTCCATTGTGACATGGCAGAGCCCCGCCCCGGCTGGGGGGTATATAAAGGGCTTGTGGGGCCTGGGTCAGTCCCAGGACAGTGGCTGTGTCCAGGTACCTGTGTGTGCCACAGGACTGCAGGCACGGAGGAGGAGAAGGCGAAGCCCAAGTCCCAGCCCCCCAGGCCCTGGCCCGGCTCACAGAGAGCCCAGGCCTTGAGGGAGCAGCAGGAGGAGGCTGAGAGGGCAAGCAGAGGGAGGAGAGGAGCCGTGGAGTCCTGCGCTGAGGAAGAGGCAGAGCTCTGCCCAGGAGAAATGAACAAGTTCCAGCAAGGGACTCCAGGGGAAGCCTGCACTGAGCCACAGCTGTCCCCAGGAGAAGCCCATAGCTGCCAGGAGCTCTCTGAGTGGGATGAAGGCCTTGAGCAAGAGCTGGTCCAAGTATGGGGGAGTTATTGGCATTTCCGGGACTGGGATGAGGGCAGGGAGCAAGAGCCCTCCCCAGTTGTCTCCGAGTGGGACGAGTGCAGGGAGCAGGAGCCGTGGCAGGCGGACAGCGATCACTGTCAGGAATTCTCAGATTGGGAAGAATCTCCTGAGCAGCGGCTGTCCCCAGGAGAAGGCACGAGCCGCCGGGCACTCTTGGACTGGGAAGCTTGCCGCAAGCAAGAGCTGTCCCAGGATGGCCAGGAGGTGACTGGTGGCAAAGCAAAGAGAAAATCCTCCAGGTCCAGCTGGGATGATGACAGTGATGGAGAGCTGGCTCAGGACAGCAGGGAATACTGCGACATCCTGTGCAGCCAGCTCAAGCCCTGGCAGCGGGAGGACGATGACTGGGATGAGGTGAGCGTCCTGGAGCTGCACGAGGAAGGAGAAGAGGCCAGGCAGCAGAGACTGGCAGATTTAGCCCGAGAGGGAATCCTGCTGCCTGTCCCTCGAGAAGCTTGGGTGGAGTGCCAGGAACCCAAGCTGTGATCGCAAAAGCAACTCTGTGCCGGGCCTGGCCCTCTGGCAGCCCAAGCCACGGTGGAAGATGTCTCTTCTCCTGGGCAGCCGCTTCCCCACAGGAAAAGCCGCTCGCTCTTGAGGCGGGCGCTGCGGGCACTGCGGGGGCTGTGGGGGCTGCGGGGGCTGCGGGCACTGCGGGTGCTGCGGGGGCTGTTACGCTGCCCCTGCCTGGCAGCACAGCCACAGGATCAGCGCCCGCTGCCAGCAGTGCTGGGCTGCAGATGGCGGCTGCCCCGCGGCCTGCCCGGCGCCCCAAGGGAGCCACACGGGCTGCCCCGGCCTGCGCTGGCCCTGCGGGCTGAGTCAGCCCCGGCCGCTCTGCGGCACCTCCGGGGCGGCTCCCCGAGGGCACACGGCAGCCCAAAGCGGCACCCGAAGGGGGACCCTCGCTGCCGGGGCTCAGCGCCGCATCCCGGCCCATCGTCCGGCCGGGAAGGCACCTGGAAAGCCATCGGCTCCCGGCGGCAGCCTGGCACCGCCAGTGGCACCCCTGCACCGGGTCCCCGAGGGCCACAGCCACACGGCTCTTGGCCCTTTGCAGGGACACTGGCTCCAGCTCCTCCCTGCTGGACTCCACGGCCATTTCCTCTCCTCCAGAAAGGACTCCATGCTGATCCTGTGGCACTTTGGCCATGAAGAATGGACACAGACAGGAGGTGTTGCTCCCAGTACACGACAGCGGCCTGCTGGACTGCAACACACACAATTCTAACAAAAGAAAAGAAAGTTGTGTTTAGGAAGGTAGTAGTAGGAAAGGAAAAAAACCCCAACACACCCCCCACCCCCCCCAATAAAACCTGCATAAGACCCTCCAGAAACCAAAAAATGATAAACAATAAGAATAGGAATATTAGGAAGAAGAGGTAGAAGCTGAAGTAGATGAAGACGTAGTAGTATTTAAAACATGGAAAATTAAGAATAAGAATAAAATGTTGGAGTCTGGAATATAGAGTGTGTGCCCTTGTTTCTGATACTTAGTTAGAAGATCCAGTTATAAGTTCCCCCAGGCAGGGCAGGTCCCTGGGTGCTGCCCCTGGCCCAGATAGTTTTCAGATGGAAAAACTATCAGAAGTAAGGTTTTAGAAGACAAAATGTCTTCCCTGCTGACAGCACCGTAAGGAATAGCTGCAGGGCAGAGTTTTAAAAGCAGAGGTTGTCTTGACCTCTCTACAGCCTTGCATGGTGCTCAGCATGATAGATCAGGGGAAAAAATATTATAGTGGGTCAGACACATCACATTGCAACAGAGATGTAACTGCACCGCTGATTTTTCCATGGTTCTGGATGACAAGAACTAGGATACTGCATTTAATATGACTACAAGAAGGGTTTGGAAAGAGAGAGTTCAGAAAAGAGCAACAAAATAATTAAGGGACTAGAGGGATTTACCTATGAGGAAGATTAAAAGAACTAAATAAATATGTCTAGTTTGGCTAAGTGATAACTAAGGAGAGGCATTTCAACCATCTACAGATGTTTGACTGACACACACACACTAGGGAAGGAAAGGAATTACTTAGCAGGAAACAAGCAGGTATATCAGGGAGTAATGGAACGAAATTAAGAAAGAGAAAACTGCGGAATTTAAGGCAAATCCTCCTGACAATGGGTTCTAATAGTCTGTAGAAAACATACCAGCATATGTGCAACAGGGAACAGTCTTGCATTGATAAGGAGGGGGACTTAAGTGACTTGATGGGCCTTTCCAATCTCAAATATTTATGATTCTATAATTAAGCATTATTAAATTTAATGACATGTGCCATTTTGTTTTCAGCAAGTTCTGACTGTTGCCTCAGGTCATAAGTGTGCAATTATTTCCTAACTAAAGGTCTTACTTTTTTACTCATGAATACTTATGAAATTAACTAGGCTGGTCTGCTATATATTTTTTTTCTTAACTTAAATTGAATTTCTATTAATGCATATATATTTTATAATTATAACTATAATTTAATTATAATGCCCAGATGAACACAGGGGCACTTCTTCCTCTGAGGATGAACTGCGTGCAACAAAGGGAAAAAAAAAAAAAGTTACATGATATTTTCAGCTAAGAGCTGTTTACAGAGCTTTGAAAGCAGATCATGGCCACATGAAAAGCTTCATGTCACTGCTCACCCCTGTGTCACAGCACCACTCAGCAAATGAAAACAGGTGTTTATGTGCTATTGCCCAAGCTCCTGGCCAGGATCACAGCTGGTGGGTAGCAAGTTTCCTCTATTTCTCTTTGGCAAACTCCTTGGTTTTGATCCACATGCTTGCTTGTGCCAAGATATATTCCAAAATATCCCCCCAAATGGGTACAAACCTAGGGAGTGATCAGGAGGTTGTGGTCTCATGTGAGCAGTCATTTTGGGGATCCAAATGGTTTGTTCTGCTCTGTCTCAGACAGTGTCTGCTGCCTGAGTGTGCTGCAGCTTTTGCTGATATTTTACCATTGCCTGTGTTATAAGCACAGTTCCTCAAGAAGGTTCATACAACCTAATTCTTTATTACCTAATATATTATTAGGTGAATTATTACCTAAATATATCTTTTGTCCAGGAAAGAGTGAAAGGCAATCTGTGATGCCTGCTGCTTTTGTGATACTTTCTTTCAGTTTCCCCAGTAGTGCAGCTGCAGACTGCGCACACTGTATCATCAATATCTGACACTCACACTCCCTTCACTCTTGACTACTTGCTTAAAGCTCCTCTCTTATTATGTGTGCTGGGCTCCAGCCTCAGCCAGGGCAGTAAATGGCAGCAGTTTCACATCAGGATGTGGTGACAGCAGTGCCTGCAAACACTCTGGTGTAGCACTGGCAGCGTGGGCTCCCTCCTGAAGGACGAGATGGATCTTCCCCAGCCCCGATAGACAGAGTCCCCTCTTTGCTACCTGCCCCTGATCCTGAGCCCAGAGATGCTGTCTGCCAGCACGTGTGAGAGCTGGTTCTCTGAGGAGATCAGAGGATGTGAGAGCCTGACAATTTCATCCCAGAGAAGTAAATCCTCAGTGAAAGAGGCTGGGTGCTGGCATTACAATAGTCTCAATGCTAATTACCAGAAATCTAGTTTCCAAATCTTTTCACTTTTAAGATAACACTGCAGCAATCAGGCTGAAGTGGGATAATTAAACGAAGCACTGTCTCCTCTCCCCTCCTCCCCCCATCACTCTGCAGCCCTGTCTGTCATTTCCCAGCACAGAATGGCTGAGATGTGAGATGTGGGAGGCTGATAGGGAAGCTCAGTATGTAAAATGCTGAGTGCATTTTACAGGAGGTGTGGCTTCAGCACAGCTTTCTCACTAGGAAAGAGCCACAAGAAGCCCTGGCTGCTCCTGTGGATGGTTTATCACTGAGCTGAGGCCAGTCAAAAGTCGGTGAAAAAGATGTAGGCAAAGAAAGAGAAGAAGGAATGAGAATATTTTCCCCTTTTCCCAAAGCAAGAACAGGCAAAATCTTGCTCTCCTTTTGAAACCCACAGGTTGTGAATCCAGTTTTGGCAGCTGTGATAAATGTCCTGAAGCATCCAAATACTTGGGGTATAAGGAAAGGATTACTGCTTGTCAGAAGTTGTCTATCTTTTGAATATTCTGCCCAAAGCAGCAAAAAATTGAGTAACAACTTGGTACTGACAGCTCTTCATTAAGATACAGCAACCTCAGCCATTGCCTTAGTCCACAGTCTTCTCTCTGCCTCCACGGCTTAATAAAACAACTTTAAATGTTGCAGTTTTGGTCTTAAACCAAGAAGAGGAATTGTTCTTTCACATTGTTTTGGTTTTAAAGCAGTAACTAAAAAATTACTAGAAAACTTACTTATTTCTTGCTGTGAGATATGGATTAGAGCAAGAGCAAAACAGGCTTAAAACTTAAAAGGAAATAAAGGAAGTTTATTAACAAAACTACAAGAATAAGAACACCAGAATAAACTTCCAGAAAACCCTTTTATCCCCCACTACCCAACCATTTCCCTTGTTCACATGACAACATAGAGACAAAAAACTTTGGTGTTTAAAACAGTTCCAATTCCTGCTAGAGTCTTTTCATCAGCCTTTGTAGAGAAACAGAAGTCTTCTTCTGCTAATCTATGGAGTTTCTCACTAGAAAACTATTTCTGTTATAGTTTTCTATTTTTCTGATGCCAGCTGCCCGGAAATCTGTCATCAGTTCACTCCTCCCATTTCACATCACTCTGAGGTGTGTTACGGGTCAATGAGTCTAGGGATGTCATTTTTAAGGATGAGTTATTCAAAGGCAAAAGTCCTCTTCATCTGTCTCTGTGAGCTTCTCCGGGAAACAGTTTTCTCATTGCCCTCAAGGCCTCAAATCTTCGCTCCACTCTGTTCCAGCACCTCACTGTATCACAATTACTCTACTTTTTGCTCAAAATCCACACTTTGAACACTCCATTCCTCCCAATATACTCTGTCATGAATTAAAGGAGTTTTTGTCAGAACACTATTGTCCATCTCCATAGATTTAACAGAAAAATATTTCAGCTTATAAAGCATCTCCTTATTCCCTCTTCCCCATCTAAAACTTAACTCTTTTCCTCACGGTCTTTGATGGTTTTTATGATGTCTTCTTCATGTTGATTGTCTCTCTCTGTCTCTAGGAAAAAGGAGTAATCTGTATGTTTTATCTAGGTAGTAAAAGAATTCAAGTCTTGGAAAAGCTGCAAGTGTTCATGGTGTCAGGTTTCAGTCCAGCAGCAGAAACTACAAACTAAACCAGGCTGGCCGGCTCCGTTTCTCCCCCCCCGCCCTCTGCGACCTTGTCCAGCCTGGAAAGGGGGGAGGAGGAGGCCAAGACAGAACCTTGTTACCTTGTCAGAAGCTGGAAACACAAAGCGAACAAAAGAACTCTGGCTTTACATCTTAAGGTGGTGTTCACAAGTTGATCTCACTTTTCAGTGGTCAATGATAAAAACAGGGCCAGGAGACCTTCTTCTCCTGTTTTAAAGCCTTTATTAGAATCAGCTTGGGGTGGGGGCCCGACAGGTCGCACACACACCGCCGTCGCTCCCTGAAGCGGCTCGGAGGAGGAGGAATGCGGCTCTTCCTACGGAGTGCAATGTAGACAAAGCCGGGATTTCCGTCCTCGCGGGTAAACCCGGAGTCCCCTTTGGCTCGAAAGTCCAGGGGTGTCATCCCTAGCGAGTCTCTTCCCGGTCATGGCGAGGAAAGTGGAGTTGGTGGGTAGTGTCCCTTGATCCTGACCTTAGGGCATCGTTCTCAGTTTCTTTATTTAGTGTTCCAATGCTTCATAGATCGGGTTTTTCGTCCGAGGTTGTGTTTTTCGGTAGCTGATTTGCATAAGCCTCGATCGCCACCTTGGGAAATCCTCCTCCCCGGCCGCCGTTTCGGGAAGTCTCTGGTTGTCATGTTGGGAAGTCTCTTAACTCCGGTTGCCGTGCCGGGAAGCCTCCAACTCCGATCACTGTGCCGGGAAATCTCAAACTCCGGCTGCCAGGACGGGAAGCCTCCGACTACGGTCGTTGTGTTGGGAGGTCTCGAACCCCGGCTGCCGTGTCGGGCTGCCGTATCGGCAGGTCTCCGACTCCGGCCGTCATGCCGGAAAGTCTCTAACCCCGGCTGCTGCGTCTGGAAGTTTCTAATAGGAGCAACAAGGAATGGTTTGGCATGGAACTCAGAATCGGTATGCTTTGTAACCTGGAATAGAGGCTGGAAAGAACACGTGCAAAACCTGGCTGGCGGCTCCGGTCGCCGGGGCGTCCCCGACCCCGGGCGCGGCCGGACAGGAGTAACAAGGAACAGCTCGGCAGGGGCCCAGATCCGGACCGTCTCAGAACCTGGAACAGAGGCTGGAGAGAACACTTGGAAACATGGACTGCAGGTAGGGCTTATTTATATCAGTCAAAACTGCTGTCAATTCTTAGAAATGACTGATAATTGGTCAGGAGAAAAGACTCCCATCAGCCACCAGCAGCTTCAACTTCCGTAGCTCTCAAAACTATCTTAAAGGTAAAGTCACCCCATGACACTTACTTATTTCTTGCTGTGAGATATGGATTAGAACAAGAGCAAAACAGGCTTAAACCTTAAAAGGAATAAAGAAAGTTTATTAACAAAACTACAAGAATAAGAAAACTAGAATAACCTCCAGAAAACCCCTTTTTCCCTCACTACCCAACCATTCCCTTGTTCACATGACAACATAGAGACAAAAAACTTTGGAACTTTAGTGTTTAAAACAGTCCCAATTCCTGCTAGAGTCTTTTCATCAGTCTTTGTAGAGAAACAGAAGTCTTCTTCTGCTAATCTATGGAGTTTCTCATGAGAAAACGATTTCTGTTATAGCTTTCTATTTCTCTGATGCCAGCTGCCTGGAAATCTGCCATCAGTTCACTCCTCCCATTTCACATCACTCTGAGGTGTGTATGGGTCAAATGAGTCTAGGGATGTCATTTTTAAGGATTCAAAGGCAAAAGTTCTCTTCATCTGTTTTTGTGACCCTCCCTGGAAACAGAAGTTTTCTCTTTGCCTCTCAAAAGGCCGCAAATCTTCAACTATTACTTTTCTCCCTCTGTTTCAGTATCTCAAAGCATCACAACCACTTCACTATTTGCTCAAAATCCACCCTTTGAACACTCCTGATATACTCTGTCATGAATTAAAGGAGCTCTTTTTCAGAACACTATTGTCCATCTCCATAGCTTTAACAGAAAAATATTTCAGCTTAATTAAAGCATCTCTTTATTCTCTCTTCTTCATCTAAAACTTAACTCTTTTCTTCACTGTCTTTGATGGTTTTTATGATGTCTTCTTCATGCTATCTCTCTCTTTCTCTTCCTTCTCTCTCTCTGGGAAAAAAGAGTAATCTGTAAATTTCATCCAAGTAGTAAAAGAGTTAAAGTCTTGGAAAGCTGCAGATGTTCATGGTGTCAGGTTTCAGTTCAGCAGCAGAAACCAAGCCAGGCTGGCCAGCTCTGTTTCTCTCCCCCCACCTTCTGTGGCCTTGTCCAGCCTGGAGGGGGGTGGCGAGGCCGAGACAGAGCCTGTTACCTCGTCAGAAGCTGGAAACCAAAGAGAACAAAAGAACCCTGGCTTTACATTTTAAGGTAGTGTTCACAAGTTGATCTCACTTCTCAATGGTTAAAACCGCCACCAGTTCTCAGAAATGACCAATAATTGGTCAGAGGAAAAACTCTTATCAGCCTCTTGCACCTTCAACTTCCTCCCAGCTCCCGAAGCTATCTTAAAGGTAAAATCACCCCAGGACAACTATGCATCTCAATACCCAGTTCCCGTAACTCTCCCCCTCTCTCGGAACCTTCGTTAACAATACAACAGAAAAATTCTCCGGACCGTGCATCTCAGTACTCAGTTCTCATGAAATCTACTCAGACTTTTCCTCCCTTCTCAGAAACTTAGTTAAAAAACCAACAGAAAATATGAATATGCAACAAACTTCAGAAGAAAGAAAAAACTGAGACTGCACAGCCTCAAGCTGTAAAAACTGTATAAAAACTCATCTCTCCAAAAGACAGGCGGTGAACGTGGGGGAATCAGTGTGCTAGAGGCTGGTTCAGAGTTCACCCAGCGCCAATCCTGAGCTCGAAGCTGACTGTGATTGTAGTTGTTTTCATAATTTGATTTTGCAATTTTTTCAATAAAATTGTTATTGATAAATTTGGCTGAATTTCATTTATTACAGTGTACATGCACCTCAGCAGGGCTACTGATTTCACCCCTACCTCAGGCTCACCACCCTTGGGCCTGCTTCCAGACAGCCCAGCTGCATCCCCTTCCCCCTTCAAACCTAGTTTAAAGCCCTCTCAATGAGTTCTGCCAGTTCATAAGAAAAAATTCTTCTACCCTTAAGAGAGATGCAGCCCATCCAGTTCCAGCAGGCCGGGTGCCAGAAAAGTTGCCCCATGATCAGAGAACTCAGAATTCTGTCGATGACACCAACCCTTGAGCCACTTGTTGATAATGTGTGCTCTCCTATTGCTTTCACTTTTTTTCTGCCACCAAAGGGACTGAGGAAAAGTCTACCTGTGCTCCTGCCCCATCAACCACTGAGCCAGTGCCCTGAAGTCCCCTTGTCCTCTTTTCAATCTCATCTCTGCCAGCCTGGAGTAGCAGCAGTGGATAATAACCAGAGGGCTGGATCAGCCCAGGGAGTCTCTCAGTGATACCCCGTAGCCGAGTCCCAGGGAAGCAGCAGACCTCCCTGTGGGATGGGTCCAGTCAGCATAAGGGGCCCTCTGTTCCCCTCAGAAGGGAGTCACCCACTACAACCACCTTTTTTTTTCTTTTTAATAAGCTTTGTAA
>NC_142217.1:840427-859427 GCF_049639895.1 Pseudopodoces humilis
AATCCCTCAAAATTCTACAAAACTCCCACAAAATCTCCCCAGTATCCTACAAAATTCAAGAAAAATCCCACCAAATTGCAGAAAAATCCCATACAATTCATTAAATGTTCTCAAAACCTCACTAAATTCCAGAAACATCCCAGAATATCTAAACAAATTCCCACAAAATCAAAGAAAATACCTCAAAATTCTTCATGTCTCCTCAAAATCCCTCAAAATTCTACAAAACTCCCACAAAATCTCCTCAATATCCTACAAAGTTCAAGAAAAATCCCACTAAATTGCAGAAAAATCCCACAAAATTGCAGAAAAATCCCATACAAATCATTAAATTTTCTGAAAACCCCACCAAATTCCAGTAACATCCCACAAAATCTCCACAAAATTCCAAAGAAGCTAAGAAAAATCCCTCACAATTCTTCAAGTCTCCTCAAAATCCCACCAAATTCAAGAAAAATCCCACCAAATTGCAGAAAAATCCCACACTATTCATTAAATGTTCTGAAAACCCCAGCAAATTCTAGAAACATCCCACCAAATATCCACAAAATACCAAAGCTAAGAAAAATCCCTCACAATTCTTCAAGTCTCCACAAAATCCCACAGAATTTCAAAAAATACCATACAATGCATTAAATGTTCTGAAAACCCCTGCAAATTCCAGAAACTTCCCACCACATCTACACAAATTTCCACAAAATCTATGAAAAATCACTCATAATTCTTCATGTCTCCACAAAATCCCACAAAACTCCAGAAAAAACTCCAACAAAATTTCCGAAAGCTTCTCAAAACCCTACCAAATTCCAGTAACATCCCACACAACCCCCACTAATTTCCACAAAATCTAAAAAAATACCTCAAAATCCATCATGTCTCCTCAAAATCCCTCAACATTCCACAAAAAAAATCCCACACAATTCATTAAATGTTCTGAAAACCCCACCAAAATTGCAGAAACATCCCACCAAATTGCCGCAAAATCCCACAAAATCTCAGAAAAATCCCTCACTGTTCTTCCAGTATCCTCAAAAACCCTCAAGATTGCAGAAAAAAATCCCGCAAAATTCCCTAAAACTTCCCAAAACCCTACCAAATTCCAGAAACATCCCACAAAATCCAGACAAAATTCCACAAAATTCCCAAAAAATCCCCCAAAATGGCAGAAATCTCCTCAAAACCCCAGCAAATTCTAGAAACACCCCACCAAATCTCCACAAAATACCAAAGCTAAGAAAAATCCCTCATAATTCTTCAAGTCTCCACAAAATCCCACAGAATTTCAAAAAATACCATACAATGCATTAAATGTTCTGAAAACCCCTGCAAATTCCAGAAACTTCCCACCACATCTACACAAATTTCCACAAAATCTAAGAAAAATCCCTCATTAATCTTCAAGTCTCCACAAAATCCCTCAACATTCCACAAAAAAATCCCACACAATTCATTAAATGTTCTGAAAAGCCCAACAAATTCCAGAAACATCCCACAAAACCCCCACTAATTTCCACAAAATCTAAAAAAATACCTCAAAATCCATCATGTCTCCTCAAAATCCCTCAACATTCCACAAAACTTTCATAAAAACTCCTCAATTTCCTACAAAATTGCAGAAAAATCCCACACAATTCCATAAATGTTCTGAAAACCCCACCAAATTCCAGAAACACCCCACCAAATCTCCACCAAATTCCACAAAATCTAAGAAAAATCCCTCACAATTCTTCAAGGCTCCTCAAAATCCCACAAAATTCAAGAAAAATCCCACACAATTGCGGAGAAATCCCACACGATTCCCATAAATGTCCTGAAAACCCCAACAAATTTCAGAAACATCCCACCAAATCTCCATCAAATTTCAGAAAAATCCCTCACAATTCTTCAAGTCTCCACAAAATCCCTCAAAATTCAAGAAAAATCCCACCAAATTGCAGAAATCTTCTCAAAAGCCCAACAAATTCCAGAAACATCCCACAAAATCGAAACGAATTTCCACAAAATCTAAGAAATACCTCATAATTCTTCAAGTCGCCTCAAAATTCCACAAAACTCCCACAAAATCTCCTCAATATCCTACAAAATTGCAGAAAAATCCCATGAAATTCCCTAAATATTCTCAAAACCCCAACCCAATTCCAGTAACATCCCAGAAAATCCCCACTAATTTCCACAAAACCAAAGAAAATACCTCAAAATTCTTCATGTCTCCTCAAAATCCCACAAAATCCCAGAAAATTCCACAACAGTACAAAAAATCCCACAAAATTCCAGAAACATCCCAGAAAATCTAAACAAATTTCCACAAAATCTCCACAAAATACCTCAAAATCCTTCATGACTCCTCAAAATCCCTCAAAATTCTACAGAACTCCCACAAAATCTCCCCAATATCCTACAAAATTCAAGAAAAATCACACCAAATTCCAAAAAAGTCCCACACAATTCATTAAATGTTCTGAAACCCCCAGCAAATTCTAGAAACACCCCACCAAATCTCAAAAAAATTCCACAAAATCTAAGAAAAATCCCTCAGAATTCTTCAAGTCCCCTCAAAATCCCAAAAATACCATAAAATTCCACAACAGGACAAAAAAATCCCACAAAATTCCAGAAACATCCCACCAAATCCCCACAAAATTCCAAAGAAGCTAAGAAAAATCCCTCAAAATTCTTCAAGTCTCCTCAATATCCTACAAAATTCAAGAAAAATCCCACCAAATTGCAGAAAAGTCCCACAAAATTATTTAATTTACATTTGCCTTGGCAGTTGTAGATCCCGGCTGCTCTTGCCCCTCTTCTGCTTGCCACTTGAATTTTAGCAGTACAGCTGCAATTGCCTCTTTCAATCAGTGCTACCCACTGTGCTTTGGTCACAGGGAACTCAGGATTTTTGTTTCAGGCATCATGATCAGTAGAGATCAAAATGCTCCCAAGTCCCTGAGCACTAAGTCGAGGGGAATTAAAGCCACACAGGTCACATTTGCAGTGCTCAAACACAGCCCTGTTGCTGCTGCTGCTGCTGAAATAGAATCAACTGACAGAGGCCATCACAGAAATTGCCTCTGCAGTGGCAAATAAAATGAAAAAATCCACCAGGAACAGGAAAAAACCACAACTTCCCAACTCACTTCATTGTTTCTTCTGAGCAGCAGAAGAAAAAGGAACAGGGCACCTTTCAGGCAGCTCCACAAGCTCAGGGTTCTCATTTCCTGGGGAATCTGAGATGCAATTGGCCTTGTTAAAAGGATAAAAGCAAAGGGAATGAATTGGGAATTATTAAGAAAAAATGACCCTTCTTACACACAAAGTTCACCAAGTCATTCCCTGCATTTCTCCTTTTCACATTCTTTCTCTCATCCACTGAGAGGTCCAGCTTATCATGTTCTGGTGCTTATCATCAACTGATTGTGCTCTTGATTTCTACCAGTGCAAGAGATGTAGAATCATCTCAACTGAACACAGAAACAAACTCCCTCTGTCAGCCCATCTTCATGTTCCAGATCACTTTCAAGATGTCCATGGGGCTGTTGGAATGATGAGCTCTCCACTGCTGGCTGCAGGCTCTGCAGATTCTTTCTCCACATTCAGCCAGGCTTGTATTCCCCAACAATTCCTGGTAGCCCATCATGTTTTCTTTGGGTAGAAGAGGAACAATGAAAACCTCACCAATGGCACAACTCCCCAGTGCACAAGGAAAAGAAAGAACAAGTTGTCAAGTTCTTCAAATATTTGTCCTGCTTTGCTGCAAGAGTTGTGCTGCACTCACAGTGTGGGAAGCCAAGAGAAGCTGCAGCTGGGGACACATCTTGTGACAGGAGCTGCACCGTGTTCTCCAGGACAGGTTTTTGGAAAGAACAGATGGGACTGGGGAGAAGATTCTGGGAAAACTGAAACAGCTTTTTTAAGAAATGAAAATAAAATCAAAAGAAACAACCAATATGTTTTTCTCTATTTTTCTCTATTTATTTTTATGTTCCCCTTTTCCATCTTGCACTGTTTCTCCATCCCATTCATTCCAAATGGCTCTCACCTCTAAGATCTGAGACTTGGCAAGTTTTAGACACTGTAAAATACCATGAGCTATACCCAGTTTGCCTTCCCCTGTTTTACTTGGAAAGCAATGCTGGAGACACAAGTGCAGTGCTTGGCTCAGGTACAAATTCTGCATTCAGGGAATGTGCTCAGACGGTGTCTGACCCTCAGCAGGGACAAGGCACAGCAGCAGCCAAGGGCATTGCTGTGCCCCTGTGCAGGAGTCCAGACTCTGGCTCTTGGCTCAACAGGGCAAAGTTCCCGTGTTTGGCCAGGCTCAGGGGCTGCCCGGGGAGCGCGGGGCTCGGGGCGGGGCCGAGCGGGCAACGGACAAACGGACACGGGGACAAACGGTCCCGGTGCTTCAGTTGCAGCGGCAGCGGCGGCAGCGGCGGCAGCAGCGGCGGCAGTAGCAGCGAAAGCAGAGAATTAATCAATTTCTGTCTCTCTTCTCCCTCTCCCACTGTCCCGCATCCTCTCCTGATTGCACCCCATCCCCGTCTCCCTTTCCCGGTGTCCCACTCCTCTTCCAGGTTTCCCTCTCCCCGTGCCCGGCCGGGCCATGCCCCCGGTCCGCCCCCGGCCCCGGGCGGGGCTGCCCCGGCCCCGTCCCCGTCCCCGTCCCCGGCCGTCCCTCCGCGGTCTCGCCTCCGCCCAGCTCTGGCTGTGCTGGCGCTGGCGCTGCTGGGCGGGCATCATTGCCTGGGGCTGGGGCGGTATCGCTGCCCTTTGGCTCCGCCTGGCCCGACCCGACCCCGACCCCGACCCCGGCCCCGACCCCGGCCCCGGCCCTGCCTTCGACCCCGGCCCCGGCCCCAGCTCCTCCCCGGGCCCGCGGAGGCCACAGGCGGTGCGCCCGCGCCCGCCGCCCCCGCTGCGGCTCCCCCGGCCCGAGCTCCGCCGCTGTCGCGTTCCAATGAGGGAACGCCTGCGGATGCCCGGCCCGGGGAGGTCGGGGAGCGCTCGGGGGCCGTTCCTGGCCCCGGGCCGAGCACTGACGGCCGCGTCTCTTCCCCAGGGAAGGCGCAGGAGGCCCTGCAGCAGCGGTACCGAGTGGGTTCACTGCTGGGGCGCGGCGGCTTTGGCAGAGTTTTTGCGGCCACGCGACTCTCGGACGGACTCCCGGTGAGCAGAGGGGCCGGCGGCGGGCGGAGGAGGAGGAGGGGGCGGAGGAGGAGGAGGAGGAGAAGGGGCGGAGGAGTAGGATGGGGCTGGACACGGTGGGCGGTGAGCTGAATTCGCTGCTCCCTTTGGCTTGCAGGTGGCCATCAAAAAGGTGCCACGGAACCGCGTCCGGCACTGGGGCGAGCTGGTGAGTGAGCGGGGCCAGCGGCAGAAGCCGGGGCGTGCGGGGCGGGGATGAGCCGGGCCCGGCAGGGTGGGAGCCACCAGGACACCTGGAGGGAGAGCGGGCATGGGGCCAGCGGAGGGCACAGAGCATCCCGGGCTGGCTGAGGGCTTCCCGAGCCCTGGCACGGCCTCAGCCCCACTGACGGCACCGTGCTCCTCCCGCAGCCCGACGGCACCAGCGCACCACTGGAGATAGTGCTGCTGGACAAGGTGTCCACAGGCTTCCCCGGTGTGGTGCAGCTGCTGGAATGGTTTGAGCTCCCCAACACCATCGTGATGGTGCTGGAGCGCCCGGAGCGGTGTCAGGACCTGCGACGTTTCATTCGGGCACGGAGGTTCCTGTCCGAGGAAGAGGCGCGGGAGCTGTTCCAGCAGGTGCTGGCGGCCGTGCGGCACTGCACCAGCTGCGGGGTCCTGCACAGAGATATCAAACCGGAGAACATCTTGGTAGACCTGGACACCGGCGAGGCAAAACTGATCGACTTCGGCTGTGGCACCTACCTGCAGGACACAGCCTACACTCAATTTGCAGGTGAGCCCACACAGGGGCAGGCTCCTGGTCCTGGCATCTCCTGGCCCAACCTGGGTGTGGCAGCAGGGATTCTCCCTTTGGCTGCCAGTCAGAGGTCTGTGTCTTCAGCCAAGTTGCTTTTGAGCAGGGCTGGGTGGGGACCCATCTTCCATCCCTGCTGGCAGCCTTTGCCTGCCACTCTGCCCAGGACTGGGGCTGGGGCAGCCAGCCTGACAAAACCCCCATGGTTGGGGGTAGCACAGACGGGGTGGCAGAACCTGTGCACCAGCTGGTTTGGTGTGCAGGTGAGAATGGGCTTGGACTGCTCTGCTCACCTGGTTTGCTTTGGTTCAAGATATTTTTTGGGCAATGCCAGCAGGGAGGATGTGGGTGTGGTTTTTCCCCAGCACTGAGTGGGTATTTCCCTTTGTGTGTCATGGTCAGGCCTTGCCAGGGTTTCAGCTGCACTCTTCCAACACCAGTGGCTTCTTTTCCAACCCCAAGTTTGTACCCAAGTCCCAGGTGCTGGCGAGAGGGCAGCAGGTCACCCCATGTGCCACTGGGGCAGCCCCCACATGCCCATGGATGCTGGGGTCAGGCTCTGGGAGCAGCAGCATCCCCCTGATGAGCTCCATCCATATTCCATAGGAACACCGTCATACAGCCCCCCGGAATGGAACGACTTCGGGTGGTACCATGGCGAGGCAGCGACCGTCTGGTCCCTGGGCATCCTGCTGCACGAGATGGTCTGCGGGGAGCACCCTTTCAGGAGGGGCAGGAACATCAGATGGGGCCAGCTCCCGCTGCCACAACGGCTCTCCCAAGGTGGATCCTCATCTCTGGGCACGGGGGGAACACCAGTGTTGGGAGACAGCAGCGGGCTCGTGAGCATCCCGCTCTGGCAGCTGCTGAGGAGGTGGCACATGTCCTGCTCTCCTGCTCTCCTCCAAAACAAAAAATTGATGGGAAAGTTTAGGCCCAGCTCTGAGCACATCCAGCGTGGCCTGGGCACGGGAATAGTGGGGCAAAGCAGACAGGAGCCTTCTCCAACTGACCAGTGGTTTGTGGTTTCTCTCCCCAGACTGCCAAATCCTGATCAGGTGGTGTTTATCCCTGAACTCCTTGGACAGGCCCTCATTAGAAGACCTGTCCTGTGATCCCTGGGTGCAGGATATTCATCAGCCCTAGAAGAAGGGAGAGAGCCACAGGCACAGTGATGCAGGGACCTGGTAAGTTACAGCTCCACACATGCCCTGGCAATCAGCAGCAAAGAAACCCAGACTTTTTTGTCCTGCCTGTGTCACTGCACTGGGCTCATCAAATGGGAACACACAGCCCTTGTGCTGGAGCTGAGCTGCTCTGCCCAGCACTGGTGGGCACCATCTGAGCTGGTTTTGCTTGTCCTGCTTCACTGACAGCCGGGCCCTGGGCAGAACCCTGACAGCCTGGTGTCACCCCAGGGCAGAAGGAGCCCCTGGAGAAGCTGTACCAGGTGGGGCTGCTGCTGCTGCTGGAGACATGGAGGACAACAGCAAGGATGACAACCTCTTCCTCCACCTGGCCAGCGGGAGCTGGCGATGATGGACTTTGATTCTGGCACCTTCTTCAAAGCCAGGCTCCACAGAGAATTTTCAGGTAAGTCCAGACCCAGGGGGATGCTCCCAGATTTGTGCATTGGCCGGCAACCAAAGGTTTCCCCTTTGCTGGGGCAGATGCAACTGATTCCTCAGTGGCTGCCCAGCTGGTTTTTGGCAGGGCTGGGGACGTGGGCTGGGGTGGTTACGAAATGGGAGTGGGATCCTGGCCCTGCCAACAGCCCCCAGCACCCACCGTGCCCCGGGCTGGGGCTGGGGCAGCCAGCCCGACACAAACAAACCCCCATGGCAGGAGCACAGGTGGGACTCCAGAACCTGAGCACGGCTGCTTTGCTGTGCAGGCAAGGAAGGGCTTGGGCTGCTCCACTCCCCTGCTTTGCTTTGGGATCACCGTGATTTTGGGGGACAGTGCAGGGGGGAAGGGAGAAAGCATGGGCTTCCCTCACCCGTGGGTGGGTTTTTCCCCAGAATGTAGGGGTTGGGCCTTCCTCAAGCTCCTGACAGACATAAGATTTTTTACCATTTTTTCTTGTTTCCCCTTTTTGTCTGTAACCTATTTTCATTAATTTGTTGTTTGTTTTTCTAAAGGAAGCGTTCTAGGTGGGGTCCAGTCTGGATCAGGAAGTGCTTGGGACCAGCTGTGGCGTGGATGGGCCGTGCCCTTGGAGAAGACTGAGGACATCGTTTGGGACCAGCTTTTCTTCTGGCAGCGGATGGTGTGAGGTGGGTCCTCATCTCCTTGGCATGGGTGGGACAAGAGCTTTTGGGAGATGGCAGCGGGCACAGGAGCATCCCGCTCTGGGCAGCTGCTGAGGGGCTGGATCTGCCGTGGCTGGCTGCAGGCTGGGCACATGTCCTGCCCTCCTGCTCTGCTCCCAAAGGCAGCAGTGATGGGCAGCTTTGGGCCCAGCTCTGAGCACGGCCAGCATGGCCTGGGCACCGCGGCTGGCTGGGACAAGGGGACAGGAGCCTTCAGCTGACGGGCGGTTTCTGGTTTCTCTCCTTGCAGCCGGGCTCTGCGGATGCTGAGGCTGCTCTGGGCTCTGCCAGGGCTCTGCTGGGCTCAGCACCGGGCCGGGATCAGCCAAAGAAGAAACGGTGTGACCTGCAGCAGAGACTTGAGCATTTTGGCAATGCAGCTCAAGTCTGCAGAGTGTCCACCTCCAAGGGAAAACATGACACCTCCCAAAAATTAAACTTGTTCCATAACTTCTGAAATGAAATCCATCTGGGATGACCCCAAATGACATTTTTCATCTTGCTCAAGCTGTAGCTCAGCCCTTCTCTGAACAGTTGTGTCCCCACACCTGCCTTTTACTTCACAACTGCTCCCTCCTTTCCCCCAGTGAGTTCCCAGCCCATCACAGTCTCCATCACACTGCAGCCTTCCTTGATGCCCCTCACCACGAGGAAGGCCAAGCCCCAGTCTCAGGGACTCATCCTGTCAGTGGCTGAAGAGCAGCAATGTCTGTCTGTGCCAGGGGCTCTTGGATGTCTCTGTATCCATGGACAGAAGGGTCTGTCTGTGCCAGGGGCTCTTGGATGTCTCTGTATCCATGGACAGAAGGGTCTGTCTGTGCCAGGGGCTCTTGGATGTCTCTGTATCCATGGACAGAAGGTCTGTCCTTGCAAAGGTTTCCATAATATCTTGGTACCCATGGGTATGAAATGAACACAGAGAGTGAAAGTGTCAGTCACGTTGTTTGCACACTCCTTCCTTTCCATACAAGACACATCCATGCACACCCCCACGTACAGATATATTAAAAGGATAGGGATGGATAGAGATTTCCCACAGAGCTCTCACTTTGGCATAACTCACCTTGTAAGCCATGGCCAGGGGATTTTTTCCCCAGCTCTGTGTCAGTAGGTGTCCAAGAGCTGAAGGGAACAGCATTTAGAAGCAGTTTCAGGATTTCTAGGCAGGAAAGGGAGCTGACAACCATCCACATAACTCACCATATTCGTCGGGATGGGCTGCTGGTTCTTTAGGAATATGGCACAATGGAGACACGAGACTTGGGATAATCCCAGCTCTCTGTGGATCTGTGCAAAGGTGGAGCAGCAGAAACACCTTGTGTCTTCTTTGGGGACACAAGGTCCAAGGAGCTGGGGTGGCAGAGCGTGACCTGGGCTGGTGGCAGGTGAAGTCCCATTTCCTGACATCCCGGAGTGGCACAGGACAAAGCTCCAAGCAGCCACAGCCCCACTGAGGAAGTCCTTGGAGTGCTGCACATCCCATAGGAAAAGCTGCATTCACTCAGGCCATTGGGATTTATCACTTCCATTTGCAACACTTTAGGTCCAAGTTTCAAACTGCAAAATTTTTACACTCAAGACACAGTCATGAAGAACATGTATTTCAATTTCCTATTCCTTTAACTGCAGTGTAAAATATCTTAATATTGGAAAACATCCATCAAATCTGTAAAGGAAGGCAGCTAATGGATCCTTTCCACTAGCATGTGTACAAACTAAGTAACTAAAATCAAAGCTGAGTTCTCTTTTTCAAAAGATCAGTTACCTCTTTCTTACTCCAGAGTTATAGAAGATTTTTCAGTACACATTTGAGGGTAACTTTTATCTTCCATATTTTTTTCGTATTTATTTTTTGTTTTTTTGTTTTTTTTTTGTTTGTTTGTTTTTTTACAGAAAGCATGTCCTAGAAAAGGCATGTCCTTTGCTCCTGGTTCCCGTGTGGAGCAGCTCCCTTCCCGCTGGCTGAGCTGCTCAGGCAGAGCCCGGCAGCTCCTGGCCCTGCAGGGCTGAGGCTTTTCCCCGTTGCTGGGCACAGACTGATGGAGCAGCACTGCTGAACACGGGCACACGCAGAGGGAGCAGAGCAGCTGCCTTTGCCCACCTGAAGCTCCAAGGCCAAACTCTGAGCAGGCACGGCTGGAAGAGACTCGCAGGCTCCCTGTTGGCTCTGCTGCCCCACTTGTGCCCGGCCCAGCTCTGCGTGAGGCAGAGGGAGAACAAGGGGCAGCTCCCTCCCAGCCCCAGCCCAGGGACCCCTCCAGCCCCGGGCCTTGGGCCACTGTCAGCACCCGCTGCTCCAGCCACCGCTTCTGCTGGCACTGACAGCAACAACCAAACTGGGGCTGGTCCCGAGGGAGCAGCAGCAGTGCCTGGATCTGATCCCTCAGTCTGGGGCAGCCCCCTGGGGGAACAGAGGGCACAGCAAGAGGGACAAAACCGGTCAGGGACAGAGACTGGGAAGAGCCAGAGCTGGGAGCAGGAACAGCTGCTTCATTGCACTCTTGGAGAAAGCTCTGGGCTGGGTCAAAGCACTGAAAGGTGTGAAAGGCAGAGAGGAGGCCACACCAAACAATGCTCCTGTTTTCACACTTTCCTGTAATAAATGGAAATGATTCGTGCTAACTAAATTGTAACTATTTGGAAAGTTATTCTTAGGAGCAATCAAGGGAATTGGTGTTACAAGGCAGATGTACCCCTCTACAGATGTTAGATGTTAAAATTAAGGTACAGAATGTAGTTTTGAGATAAGAAATGTCCTAAGACAAAATCAACCTTGAGATGGATAAAGTTGGAACGACTTTAGGCACAGGGCCTAAAAATTATAAAATATAAGACTAATTAGTGGAGCACAATGCTCACTTACATAACACAACACTTAGTACTCACACACAGCCTGTAAGGTTATCCAGAGGACAATGAGGATGAGTGTAAGCCTTCATCCAAAATACCACCAAAAGAAGACTGAAGACCCCTAGCAACAAGTGAAGCATGCACCATGAAGAACAGTGATGTAAAATTTAAAAATTGGAAGTAGGGGGAAACTTATGGGAAATATCATGAATGAATATGTATAAGCATACAGTATATAAATTTAGTTTGAATTGCTTTGTTTTGTACTTGAAGTGGGGTGAGAAGCCCTCCCCATACCCCAGTCACTCTTGCTTATGCTTTAATCATATTTACGGGTAAGCTATTGTCATGGGTTGACTTTACCTGTAAGATAGTTTTGAGAGCTAAGGATGTTGAAACTACAGGTGACTGATGGGAGTCTTTTCTCCTGACCAATTATCGGTCATTTCTGGGAATTGGCAGCAGTTTTGACCATTGGAAAGTGGGATCAACCTGTGAACACCTCCTTAAGATGTAAAGTCAGAGCACTCTTGCTCTCTTTGTGTTTCTGGCCTCTGACAAGGTAACAAGGTTCTCTCTTAGCTCCCCCCCCTTCCAGGCCGGACAGAGGGGGGGTGGGGGGTGGGGGGGAGAAGCAGAGCTGGCCAGCTCGGCTTAGTTTTCAATTTCTGCTGCTGGACTGAAACCTGACACCATGATCTCTTGCAGATTTTTTAAGACTTTAATTCTTTTACTACCTGGATAAAATGTACAGATTACTCTTTTTTCCCAGAAAGACAGAGAAAGAGAGACAATCAACATGAAGAAGACATCATAAAACCACCAAAAACAGTGAGGAAAAGAGTTAAGTTTTAAATGGGGAAGAGAGAATAAGGAGATGCTTTACAAGCTGAAATACCTTTCTGTTAAAACTATGGAGATGGACAATAGTAATTTAAAAAGACTCCTTTAATTCATGACAGAGTATATTGGGAGGATTGGAGTGTTCAAAGTGTGGATTTTGAGCAAAAGAGAGAGTAATTGTGATACAGTGAGGTGCTGGAACAGAGTGGAGCGAAGATTTGAGGCCTTGAGGGCAATGAGAAAACTGTTTCCAGGGAAGCTCACAGAAACAGATGAAGAAAACTTTTGCTTTTGAATAACTCATCCTTAAAATGACATCCCTAGACTCATGGCCCATACACACCTCAGAGTGATGTGAAATGGGAGGAGAAAACTAATGACAGATTTCTGGGCAGCTGGCATCAGAGAAATAGAAAACTATAACAGAAATCGTTTTCTTGTGAGAAACTCCATAGATTAGCAGAAAGAAACTTATGTTTCTCTACAAAGACTGGTGAAAAGACTGTAGCAAGAATTGGGACTGTTTTTAACCACCAAAGTTCTAAAGTTTTTTGTCTCTATGTTGTCACGTGTACAAAAGAATGGTCAAGTAGTGGGGGATAAAAGGGTTTTCTAGAAGTTTATTCTGGTGTTCTTATTCTTGTAGTTCGTTAATAAACTTCCTTTATTCCTTTTTAAGTTTTATGCCTGTTTTGCTCTTGCTCTAATCCATATCTCACAGCAAGAAATAAGTAATTTTTTTTTTAGTTACTGGTTTAAAACCACAACAACATCAATCAAGGATTCAAAGAACACCAAGTATAAACTCAGAAACAAAGGACTGTATCAAGTGAAAACATTTGCACTTATAGTGAAGTGAAAATGCTTTCAAAGGGGGGAATGATAGTAAAAGGTTCTAAAATCTTAGAAAATTCGGGGACTTAGAAAGAAAGTTAGGTTTGGTAAGCCCTGGGAAAAGTAGGCCCTGGGAAAGGTTAGGCCTTGTGCTTGTTAAAGATCAGGTCAAACTGCACCTGTATAATCAGTAGATGATAAATGATACAATTGTTAGATGTGATTAGATATATTTATTGTTTAAAGAACACGAGGAACGATGTTGGGGGACTAAGGGGGGATCACAAGAAATCCATGCTTGGGTAAAAACAATGCATACAATAGAACATTGTAAGTTTAATAATTAATATGTAAGTTGCATAATGATAGAGTATAAAATATGTTCAACTCAAAACCAAATCGGGTCAGATTTGGGTATGTGTACCCCTGACACCCAGAGCTCTTCAATAAAGCACCTTCATATAATCATTCGTGATTATGTGTGTTCCTGAACACTAACAGGATGGCAGAAAGACACCGGGGTGACGGAGAGACGGCAGCAGCCCCGAGCCATCTTGGCTTTTTTCACCCTTTGTCCTGCCCTTAGGAACAGAGGAAAGGGGAAGGTACAGGGAGGTATACACCAAAAAAAAAAAAAAAGGAACTTCACAGAAGACAAAAACAGTCCACCAGAAGAATCATACTGTCCATAATCGCCCATAATGTTAATATAATCGTCCATAATGTTAATATAATCGTTCATAATGTTAATATCATCCATAATACATCTTGTTGGGTGATGTAAGGTGTTTGTCCCAGCGTCTGGTCTCGGCTCCCACACCTCCGTAAGCCCTTTTCTTCCCCATGCCTCTGAGGCACTCCCAACCCAGCCTTCCTGCCAGGTACTCTCGAGTCTTCTTTTCTTAGGCGGGAGTCTCGCCGGCTCTCAAGCCATCAGCCGGGGACTTACGAGGTGTCCATGGAGCTGGGTCCTGCTGTTCTCTTGCTTCACTGGATGCCACGCAATCTCTCACCATATGTTGCAGTCAGCAACCTCAGGATCTCGTCCAGGGAAGCAGCAGGATTCTGGGGACCAGCATCAAACACCAACCGAGACGGGCTCCCGGTTCACAAAACCATTTATTCAGCATGGGAACAAAGTCAGGTCCAGAACAGAGAGCCCCGAACAGAGGCACAGCAGGGGTTTTTGAGGGACAGAACTCTCAAGGGTTTCCACCTTTGAGGGTGGAGTTCAGGGTCAGGGACCAGTAGAAGCACACCAAGGGAGAACCCCTCAGGGACTCAAACTCAATCAGAACACCTGGGCCGCCCTTCTCAAGGGCTTTGGGGTGGGACAATATAACTCTTTGTCTCCCTGAGGCTGCTGCCACACCACTATAATATTTTTTCCCCTGATCTATCATGCTGAGCACCATGCAAGGCTGTAGAGAGGTCAAGACAACCTCTGCTTTTAAAACTCTGCCCTGCAGCTATTCCTTACGGTGCTGTCAGCAGGGAAGATATTTTGTCTTCTAAAACCTTACTTCTGATAGTTTTTCCATCTGAAAACTATCTGGGCCAGGGGCAGCACCCAGGGACCTGCCCTGCCTGGGGGAACTTATAACTGGATCTTCTAACTAAGTATCAGAAACAAGGGCACACACTCTGTATTCCAGACTCCAACATTTTATTCTTATTCTTAATTTTCCATGTTTTAAGTACTACTTCATCTACTTCAGCTTCTACCTCTTCTTCCTAATATTCCTATTCTTATTCTTTATCATTTTTTGGTTTCTGGAGGGTCTTATACAGGTTTTAGTCGGGGGGGGGGGGGTGTTGGGGTTTTTTTTCTTTCCTACTACTACTTCCTAAACACAACTTTCTTTTCTTTTGTTAGAATTGTGTGTGTTGCAGTCCAGCAGGCCGCCGTCGTGTCCTGGGAGCATCACCTCCTGTCTGTGTCCATTCCTCATGGCCAAAGTGCCACAGGATCAGCAAAGTCCTTTCCGAAGGAGAGGAAATGGCCTTGGAGTCCAGCAGGGAGGAGCTGGAGCCAGTGTCCCTGCAAAGGGCCAAGAGCCGTGTGGCTGTGGCCCTCGGGGACCCGGTGCAGGGGTGCCACTGGCGGTGCCAGGCTGCCGCCGGGAGCCGATGACTTTCCAGGTGCCTTCCCGGCCGGACGATGGGCCGGGATGCGGCGCTGAGCCCCGGCAGCGAGGGTCCCCCTTCGGGTGCCGCTTTGGGCTGCCGTGTGCCCTCGGGGAGCCGCCCCGGAGGTGCCGCAGAGCGGCCGGGGCTGACTCGGCCCGCAGGGCCAGCGCAGGCCGGGGCAGCCCGTGTGGCTCCCTCGGGGCGCCGGGCAGGCCGCGGGGCAGCCGCCATCTGCAGCCCAGCGCTGCTGGCAGCGGGCGCTGATCCTGTGGCTGTGCCGCCAGGCAGGGGCAGCGGAACAGCCCCCGCAGCCCCCGCAGCCCCCGCAGTGCCCGCAGCACCCGCCTCAAGAGCGAGCGGCCTTTCCTGTGGGGAAGCGGCTGCCCAGGAGAAGAGACATCTTCCACCGTGGCTTGGGCTGCCAGAGGGCCAGGCCTGGCACAGAGTTGCTCTTGTGGGCACAGCTCGGGCTCCTGGCACTCCACCCAAGCTTCTCGAGGGACAGGCAGCAGGATTCCCTCTTGGGCTAAATCTGCCAGTCTCTGCTGCCTGGCCTCTTCTCCTTCCTCGTGCAGCTCCAGGACGCTCACCTCATCCCAGTCATCGTCCTCCCGCTGCCAGGGCTTGAGCTGGCTGCACAGGATGTCGCAGTATTCCCTGCTGTCCTGAGCCAGCTCTCCATCACTGTCATCATCCCAGCTGGACCTGGAGGATTTTCTCTTTGCTTTGCCTCCAGTCACCTCCTGGCCATCCTGGGACAGCTCTTGCTTGCGGCAAGCTTCCCAGTCCAAGAGTGCCCGGCGGCTCGTGCCTTCTCCTGGGGACAGCCGCTGCTCAGGAGATTCTTCCCAATCTGAGAATTCCTGACAGTGATCGCTGTCCGCCTGCCACGGCTCCTGCTCCCTGCACTCGTCCCACTCGGAGACAACTGGGGAGGGCTCTTGCTCCCTGCCCTCATCCCAGTCCCGGAAATGCCAGTAGCTCCCCCATACTTGGACCAGCTCTTGCTCAAGGCCTTCATCCCACTCAGAGAGCTCCTGGCAGCTATGGGCTTCTCCTGGGGACAGCTGTGGCTCAGTGCAGGCTTCCCCTGGAGTCCCTTGCTGGAACTTGTTCATTTCTCCTGGGCAGAGCTCTGCCTCTTCCTCAGCGCAGGACTCCACGGCTCCTCTCCTCCCTCTGCTTGCCCTCTCAGCCTCCTCCTGCTGCTCCCTCAAGGCCTGGGCTCTCTGTGAGCCGGGCCAGGGCCTGGGGGGCTGGGACTTGGGCTTCGCCTTCTCCTCCTCCGTGCCTGCAGTCCTCTGGCACACACAGGTACCTGGACACAGCCACTGTCCTGGGACTGACCCAGGCCCCACAAGCCCTTTATATACCCCCCAGCCGGGGCGGGGCTCTGCCATGTCACAATGGACTTTGGGCACCGCAAGGTCCCGCGTCACCACGGCCCCTGACGCACCCTGCCTGTGTCACAAAGGCCACCCCAGCACCCCGTGCCTGTGTCACAAAGGGCACCCCAGCACCCCGTGCCTGTGTCACAAAGGGCACCCCGGCACCCCTTCAACAGCCCAAGGCACCAGGAGCGGCCTGGAGCAGCCCAGGCCTTGGGGGATTGCTGCCCCTTCTTCTGAGCCGCTCCTTCAAATGATCAGGAGTGGCTGGGGCCAAGTGAAGGTGCAAAAGGAGACCGTGTGTGTCTTCCTTTGAAAGACAGGGGCCTGCTAAGGGAGGCAGGAGGCTCCTTTGCAATGGAAATGTAAACTCCCTCGCTCCCAATTATTATCCCTTTGAAAGGCACTCTCTGGCAAAGATAGGAGGACAGGAAGAACAGTTTGTGCTGCTTTTGCATGAATTGCTATTTGGTGAGCAGGGAAGAAGCCCCCCATGGAAATGATTTTACTGAGAGGAGCTGCTAAGCAAGAGCTGCCTCTGTGCCAAGCAAAATCCAAGAGCTGGCTAGCTGTGGGAACTGACTACCTATTAAAGCATTTAAAAAGCTGGATCCACCTCTGTGAGATTGACATTTTGCAGACAGGCAAGCCCGGGAAATCTCTCTCTTGCTTCCACCTTTGAGGAGGTACCCGGCTGCCGGTCGGGCCGGGCCCCGCTGCACTGCGGCCCTTGCAGTCGTGCTGACAGTGGCCACAACAATCCTTAAAACTTCAGGGTCCCCTGACAGCCGGGCAACCGAGGAGGAAATTAAAGGAGCGGGTTCGCTGGAGTCCCCAAAACCAACTGGAATAGGAAAATCAAGTAGGGATGAGGCCCATAAAGCCTGCGCAGCACAGGAGCAAAGTGCAAAGACCAGGACTAGGGGCAGACACAACAATATCTAGGGGAGGTGTGAGGGCGCAGTCTGAGGGCATGGGTCCAGACACAGACTGGGGTTAGAAAGATGCAAAATACTGCGACGAATTGCAACCAATCGGGGGAGAGATCCGGGAAGATTCTAGAAACATAACTTTCAGTGGGGTGACTTGATGAACGTATGAATTGCCATCAAGCCTTTGGCAAGTGCTTCCCAAGGCTTGAACTCAAAGCCTGCTGCTTCAGGGCTGAAGTCTTTCTGGCCCTGTGTCCCAGAAGGGCTGAATCGCACAGGCTCGGCCTGGCGGGGCCGGGCCAGCCCCGGCAGTGACCGGGTGGGGACGGGAGGCTGCGGGACCCCGGTTGAGGCTGGGCCGGACCACGGCTGCTCACACCTTGCCGAGCCTAAGCCGTGCCCCGCTGCCGGCCCCCGCTGAGCTGGAGTCCGCTGGGCTCCGGGAGGAGCTCCGGGTGGGTCCAGGCCCCCTCGGCCACGGCCCCTGCAGCACACGGTAATTGAAAGAAATTGGCCAGGAGACAAGACTCCTGTTTGATGCCTTTGTTAGGATTCAGCTCTTGGGGTGGGGGGGCCCAAGGGATTGCTTGCACCACAGCTGTTCCCACACTGTCAGCTCCAAAGAGGAGACACAATTCAGCTTTGCAGCACACACTGCAGAGCTGGGGCTTCCATCCTCATGAGAGTAGTCAGGGACCTGTTGTTCTGGTTCGCTGTCTAGGGCTGTCAGTCCTTTCCAGTCCTCTTGAGGTCATGGTGATGCAGGAAGATGGTTTCTAAGCAGGCTTAGGTGATGCAGGGAGATAATCTTGCATCATAGCTTGCTCGAATATGTTTCCTTGTTGTTTTATTCCTCTGTTAGCTCGTTGTTTTGGTGTCCTGCATGCCTCAGTTTGTACATTACTCGGTTGCACAGCTTCCTGGGAGTTTCTTTGTTCTAGTGTGGCACAGCATCCATGGGAGTTGCCTTGTTCTGTGGCATACCTTTCTAATGGGTTGCTTTTGTTAGTTTGATTTAACCCCCATGGGGGCAGCTCTGTTACAAGGTAGCAGGGAAGTAAGGGGAAAGGGTACAGGAATGTCTCATAAGAACCTTTAAAACACTTCAGAAACTGGTAAGTAATTAACATTACTAATAACCATCAGAGTAAAAAAGGGGTACAAGGTTTACAAGTGGGATAAGAACATTAACTGTACCTAACTAAACACAGTATTTTAACCAGGGTGGATTTCTTGAGAGATTTTATTCATGACACCTCTCTTCCCCTATTACCTGTACACCATGGGTAGCAAAAGAAAGGTCTTGTGAGACTGTCTATTATAACTATATGCCTATATAATATGCTATATTTATATACATAAGGAAAACAAAAATAAAGGAACAACGCTAGAGAAAAGGAAAATCGCTGCTCTCTCATGTGGCCCCATCAGACAGAGCCTGCCAGATCAGCTCTCTGCAGAGCTCCAGCAGCACAGCCAGCCTAGGCCTGACAGATGAGGCCGTGTCCTCCATGCCCTGCGCAGCTGATCTTGCAGGTTCTCAAAGATGGAATATCGAGCCCTCTCTATTGCCTGTAGGATGTACAGCGTTTGAACTGCTAGGTTTACAATGGCAGGGCTGGTGTCATCCACCATGTTCACAAGGGCTGGAAGAGAGACGGACAGAGCCATGGTCAGATCCCAGACCTGCTGGGGCCCACGGAGAGCCCCCTGCCAGGGCCATCCCAGCTGGCTCTTGCCATGGCCAGCAGGGAGCAGGGACCAAGGGGATCA
>NC_142217.1:859927-886927 GCF_049639895.1 Pseudopodoces humilis
AAGCCAAAGTGCTTTGGAAAAGCTGCAGTCCCTGGGAGCATGAAGGAGCCCCCCAGGGCCATTCCTGAGCAAGGCTCCCCAGGGACTCCTTCCAGCAGATCCCTGAGGCCACTGGCATGTGGGCTAGGGGGGATGCTGAGGGCAGGCCAAGGGGGTGACAGTGGCCAGCCTTGCTGAGGCTGTGCCAGGAGGCCCCAGGGCCTCAGGACAAGGTGTCTCCTCACAGCCCTTGCTGGCACAGCATTGGCTGCTGTGGCCCAGGGCACCAAGCCTTGGCTTCTCTTTGTCCCCAGCTGTCATCAGTGCCTCCAGTTCTCTGCTCTGCCTGGGGCCTGGGGACACTTTCTCAGTCACGTCCCTCAGTGGGACCCATTAAAAGTGAAAGAAACTTTGGAGTTGGATTCTGACTTGGAGTTCTTGAGAGGTTTCTTCCCCTCCTTCTCAGGGACTGATGTTCAGGGCCTCAGCACAAAGCCCCAAGAGGCTCATTAAAGTCCTGCTGCTGTGTCTGTGCTGCTGAGCTGGGCCGGGCTCCTGGCACAGAGGCAGCTCCTGGAGACCAAGAAGAGCTTCAAAAGCACATTTCTCTTGCTGAGCAGCTCTTCTGCCAGCCCAGCAGGGCTGGGGCACTGCCTGCAGCCACCCTGGGCACAGCCCAGAGGCACAGAGAGCTTCAATCAGTCAGGGCTGGGAAGGTGCTGAGAAGTGCCTGGGGCAGAATCACTGCCAGCCCTTGACACAGGAAGCCTCTGGCTGCAGGACAATGCAGCTGCAGCTCCTGGAGGCATCTCCTAAAGCTGGAACATCCCAGTGCCTACAGACTCTCTGAGTACAGCTCTGAGTATTTCTGGTGGAGGGGAGGTGAATGCTCCTGAAGCTCTGACATGCTGAGGGTTTCTGATCAGTCATAGAATATTTCCAAGGATTTTGATAAAAATGAGGACATTTCCTAAGACTTGGTATTCGGTTTCTGAATATTGGAGAATGGCAGGGAGGACAGGGGGATAAATATTAAAGGTATTATGAATTTTGCCTGAGACATCCAAACTGTTACATTTAGTGACCAGAGGTTCACAGGAGATAGCTAATGTGCTTTCAGCAATTCTGTCCATGGACTGCAACCCAGTAAAACAGAGAGCAAGGCAAGTCAGGGGCTGCATAAAAGGGAAGATCCTGGTTTTTTAACCTAGTGCTTTGGGTTGCCTGGATGGGAAATTGCACATCGATATTCAGCTCTCATTTCATTTCTCTATTCAACCTCTTGTGACAGGTTGTGATAAATTAAAAAAAGTAAATTCTCAGATCTTAACTGTAACTTTTCTTATTCTTTTTCTTCTCTGTCTTCTTCTATACTTCTTTTATATTTTTCTTTCTCCTCCTGGATTTCTCAGTGTTGTCTGAGCTGAGCTCCTTTCGGATCCTCCCTCACAGGGAGTCCCGCTTATCTCTGTTCTCTGGTTTGATGAAAACTCCCGAGCTCATTAGAATCTTGTTTCTCGTGTTTATTGGAAGGTCATTACGAAAATTGGCAGGTCTCTGCAGACTGGCTGCACAAGTTTGAATCACTGCAATCTGGTACATTTCTTTCTTCTGATGGTACAGAATGGCCTTGTGGCTCACTTTGTGTTTGAAAGCACAAAATAGCCTCAAAATACTTTTATCTTTATACTTACTTTTACCCAATTAACAATAAACACGTGTATTATTTTTCTTAATGACCCAATGACCCATCATCTGTATGCTGCACTGTGGCATTTTCTATCCAATCACCTGCTATTACCCAAAAACCTCTAGAGGAAGAACATGAAGAAGAAAGAAAAAGGACAAGAGACAACACCCTAAATCCTCCATCTTGTCTTCTGTTCTCTAAACTAACTTTTTCACCCAGTGACTTAAGAAAACTCTCTAATCTACACACTTACACATTTATCTTTTTCTATCTCACTTTAACAGTTGTTTTCACCATGAAAACATGGTTATGAAATTCAGTGTTTTTCTGGATCTTAGAGTTAAGTATCAGAAAGAAGGCCACACATTCTGTATGCCAGACTCCAACACTTAACCAGGCAGTGACAGAAATCAGCACAGGGTCCCTCACAGGCAGCATCAGTGTCACTTTTCCAGCCTCCTCGGGGTTGCTCTGACATTGCCATCAGAGCCTGCAGAGCCAGAGCTTCCCCTGGGCAGTGCCCTGAGCTGGGAGTGATAGTAAAAGGCCTTAAAATCTTAGAAAATTCAGGGACTTAGAAAGAAAGTTAGGTTTGGAACGCCCTGGGAAAAGTAGGCCCTGAGAAATGTTAGGCCTTGTGCTTGCTAAAGATCAGGTGAAACTGCACCTGTGTAGTCAGTAAATGATAAATGATACAATTGTTAGATGTGATTAGATATAATTATTGTTTAAAGAACATGAGGAACAATGTTAGGGGGCTAAGGGGGAGATCACGAGAAATGCATGCTTGGGTAAAAACAACGTTTACAATAGAACAATGTAAGTTTAATAGTTAATATGTAAGTTGCATAATGATAGAGTATAAAAACATGTTCAACTCAAAACCAAGATGGGTCAGATTTGGGTATGTGTACCCCTGACACCCAGAGCTCTTAATAAAGCACCTTCATATAATCATTCCGTGATTACGTGTGTTCCTGAACGCTAACATTTTGGTGACCCCAGATGAGACCTTGTGAGTGCTGCTGAGCGAACTTGCAACCCGATCCTGCTCCAGCCGGCACCGAGGGATTCTCGGGGAGCCCATCAGCCGCGACCGTCTCCGCTGCTCACAACGTCCCCAGGAGAGAAAGGTAAGGTGCTTTACTTTGGTTTGGGTGCCTGCCAATAAGACACAGTGAAAGCTGCACTTGGTTGGGCTAAAGGAATTCTTCTTGGTATTGCCTAGGCGCCGTCTGTCAGACGACTGCGAAAGCGTCGCAGGTTCGGCATTTGTGGTGTATTGTAGTTATACTATGGAGAAGCTTAAAGGGATTTTGGGCAGCAATGCTCCCATACCGGGTACTTCTCCTTTGGGGTGTTTATTAGCACATTGGAAACAAGGTCACTTTGGGGAGGAATTACGTAAGACTAAATTAATTTCAGCGAGATCTCCCCCCAGAAAAAGACCCCAGCAACCCCATCTCGTCTGTTGGTAGCTATAATCCCCTCTTCTCTCTTTCTTTGCTTTGTTTTCTTTATCTCTCCCTCTCTCTCCCTCTCCTCTATTGCATAACCCTTGTTGGCACTAAAATAAAGGTACATTATTATTGTGATTTAAACTGAAATCCCTTGTGTCCTTTTTGCACTCTGAGATCAATTGAACTTCTCATGACTCACACTCACATTAGCGAATTGTGACATTTAAACTGGAGTCACAGACAGGATTTCTGACAGACAGAAGGAGCTGCAGGTTTGTTGTGCAGTCTGTATTGGGGGAAGGACGTCTCGCTCCCGCTGCACCCAGCCCGACACTCCCAAAAGAGTGAGCGGTGTCTAGAAAGCAAGGGGGGGTGACTCGGATTTCCCGCAAACTGCACACGCCGAGGTGAAAAGCACCCCACACTCACTTGAGGGCTCTGTCTGCAGAATTTCACAAAAGATCTCTTAGTGCAAAAGGGCAGGACTGTTTTTGTTGTTGTTGTGTGTATGAATTTTGACTGCTTGGTGTAGCAAAGAGACAACCAGAATTTTAAACTGAAGGAGTGCCTCCCAAGCAGATTTGGTCTTTTTACCCATACAGGGAAGCAAAAAGTTGTGTGTGTGTGTATAATTTAAGTTTATACCTCCCTGTAGTGGTTTTCTCTTTGTAAAAATGACTGGAAACAGCAGTGCAGAAGTTAAAGCTGCATTTTATGCATGTTATGCTCTGTTAGCAAAACACAATACCAGACCTTCTCCAGGAGGGGAGACATTGGTGCTTAATAATTGGTTTAATTTGGAAAATGTGATTGATAGAGTATGTTCTTTACAACATGAAACAGAATTTAAACTGGGCAAAAATAAAACTATACTCTATACTATAAAGCTATAAACTATACTCAGTTTTGGGAGCTTGTCTTACAGCAGCTATAGAAACTCGCTTCAAGTGAAGAAGTGAGGAAAGAACTACAACAGACTCCCTCCAAAACCTAGTTAAAATTTTGCAAAAACAATTGGATGAAGAAAGGAGTAAGATCAATCTGTTGTGAGTAGCCCTCCATAAAAATTAAAAAAATGCTGACTTGCTAAAAGAGCAAGAGAGAGGGAAACCCCTCTCATTAATCAAATTTATCCTCTAAAGGAGCTAACTTGGATAAAATTGTGGGGAACACTGGTGTCCAAGTTTGAAACCTCTAATTAAAACAGAATATAATTTTATCAATGATAAGGATCTTGATCCGTATATAACCACTAAAAATAAAAAAGAGAAAAAAAAATAAGAAAAAAGGGAGTACGGGCGTCTCCCTCATGAGTCAGAGACAGAATACATATTCCGAGTGCTTCACACTGGAGGTGATCAAATTCGATTGAGAGAACGGGAATCCAGTGGGCACTGGGGACATGAAGTCTTCTTAACAGCAGGAAACAGACGTAACCCATGGTCCCTAACTCAGCACACAGCTTATTGGGCAGAGGGGCTTAACCCCTTGGAAATGGGGGACCCTATAGCTATAGTTTGTACCCCCAACCAACTACTGGAAAACATTCAAAATGCTGCCTGCTTGCAAATGATACACAAAAGAAAATTAATTGCTGGTTATGAATCACCAATGTTGTTACCTGTGAAAACTGAAATTATGACCCCTTTAATTCAAGGCCTTCCAGAATTACTTAAACCTACAACAATTTTTCTCCAAAAAACCCATAGCAGCTATAACCCCTGTAGATAGACTAAATAGATTTCTTGGGAGCCTGACCGATTGACCTGGTTCCGCTGATCCTGGGTTTACTTCCTTCACTGCCCCCTCTCAGCTGAAAAGTTCACAATTGCTTTATCCTACGAGAAACCATAAAATTCGGACTTGGAGAATAGTTGCAAAAGAGCTAATTAATTACTGTAGAAATTATGAACCTGTAAAATCCCAGAAGAAAAATCAGAGAAAGCAAAGGGTGTTAGATACATTGGTTCTCTTAATGAAAACCCAGAAAAGAGAAAACAAATCTTTAACCGCCAGTATTGGTGGTCACTAGAGATAAAGAAAGGGGTCCCCAGAAATATAATGGATGGCTTATCACTTAAAAGTTGAGTAAAGTAGTTTCTAATTGGCACTGTCCCAAGTTCATTGTATTGAATGCCCCACTGTATAACCCAGCACAGCTCCACAGGCTCTGGGCTGTGAGCCAAAGCAGTCTCCTTCTCAGCTTCTGGGAGTGGAGCCCAAAGAGCCTCAGAATCAGGGAAACTGGTAACTCTGCCTCTCATGGGTGAGCAGAGAGGTGGAAGTTAGTTGTATTTAAAATGCTCACTAGAAATAACAAAACTGGAGACATACTGATTACAGCAATAGTGGGTCCTAAACGTGCACCTATTACTTCTGTAGTTAGCACTAGAGCCCAAATTTCTGTGTTGACCAATACAGACTAGAACAGGATTTGAGAGCAATAAATGGAATAACTAAAGATATTTACCCAGTGGAAGCTAATCCTTACACGTTGCTGACATCCGTGAAAGAGAAATATAGATGGTTTACTGTAATTGATTCAAAAGATGCCTTTTTCTGCATACCCCTTGACAAAGAAAGTAGGAAACTGCCTTTTAGTAGGAAAATCCAGAAAACGGAAGGAAAACTCAGCTCACCTGAACACGACTCCCACAAGGATACAAGAACAGTCCAACCCTATTTGGAAGCCAGCTGGCAAAGGAGCTGGAGATTTGGACTGAGAATGGGCAAGTACCAAGAGAACAATACCTGCTGTTACAGTATGTTGATGATATACTGACAGCTACAGAAGAGAAAACAACCTGCATAAAGGTAACAACTGAAATTTTAAATCAGTTGGGAATGGGAGGATATAAGGTGTCTAAAGAGAAGGCACTAATTGCCCAACAGACTGTGATTTACCTGGGATGTGAAATCTCAGAAGGGCAATGTAAGCTGAGTGCTAATCATATTCAAGCTATTTGTGCCATTCCAGAACCCCAGAACCTACATGAGCTACAAGTTTTCCTTGGGATGACAGAGTGGTACCACCTGTGGATCATGGACTGTGGACTAATTGCAAAGCCCCTGCATGAAGCCCAGAGGACGCAGCCGTTTACCTGGGGCAAACCACAGAAGGAGGCCTTCCCCAAACTTAAAGAGGCATTGACAACGGCTCCGGCATTAGGATTACCTGATTTATCCAAGGATTTTCACCTGTTTGTGCATGAAAGATCACACCTAGCACTGGGAGTGCTGACCCAACATTTGGGAAGCTGGAAAAGGCCGGTAGGCTACTTCTCAAAAAAAGTTGACAACGTGAGTGCTGGATGGCCTTCATGCCTGCGGGCAGTTGCAGCCACCGTGATGCTGATACAAGAAGCCAGAAAACTCACGATGAGTAGACACATAGATGTCTATGTGCCACATATGGTAATCACTGTTTTAGAACAAAAGGGGGGCCATTGGCTATCTCCAAGCAGGAGGATGAAATTCCAGGTAATCCTGACTGGGCAGGATGATGTCACACTAAAGACAGCTAACCTCTTGAATCCAGCTTTGTTCCTAGGTACCACAACTGAAAAAGGCCCATTAGAGCACGACTGTGTAGAGATAATAGAGTACAGCTATTCGGCAAGAGAAGACCTGAAAGACATCCCGCTAGAGCAACCAGAATGGGAGCTGTTCACAGGTAGAAGCAGCTTCATGGAGAACGGCACCAGATACGCTGGATATGCGGTAACAACAGTCAGTACAGTAGTGGAGGCAAAAGCATTATCACCAAATACATCTGCCCGGAGGGCAGAACTGGTTGCCTTAACCAGAACATTAGAATTGAGTAAAGAGAAATTGAAAAGCAGACTGGACAGCCCGACAGATAGCTCGAGAAGTGCAAACAACAATGGCATTGATACCTTTAAAAGTTAATGTATTTCAATTTAATTTGCCTCCAAAACCAAAATATTCAATAGAAGATGAGAAATTGGGACATTTGCTAAATGCACAAAAGGATTCAGAAGAGTGGTATGTAACTGCATAAAGACAAATAGTGTTAACCCCATTGATAATGAGAGAAGTTCTACAAATTAAACAGAACAAATGTCACTGGGGTGCAGAGGCATTAGTAAAATTGCTAAAGCAAAAATTAATCTTGGTACGGATGCTAACAATGGCAAAATCAACTCAGTGGCTAGACACAGGCACAGCTAGGAAGGATTAGGACAGGAATAGAATCAAGATGACACTTGGCAAGAACCTTCTAGTAGAATGAAATTTGGGTGGGCCCTAGAGCAGATAGCAAACTATCAGAATAGAGAAACAGGTCAGGTAGATAGACTAGCAAGAGTCACCCGGGAAAGATTTAAAGAAGTAAACGTACAATTACAATTTATTACTCCTGAAAGAGCATGGAGTGTGTGAGTTTTTTTAAGGGGACAGATTGATCGTTGCTGCATCCACATCCCAAATGTGACTGCAGATGTAGAATATGACATCAATTAGTTGCAACAAATAGAGCATGGAGCATAGGAAGAGCAAAAGGATTTGACTATAAATTGGTTAGGTAAAATCTTCAGAGGGTTAGGGTGGAATGTGAGTTCATGAATTAAATCTATCATTGAGAGTGTGATAATCTTACTAATTGTATTCTTAGCAATTTGGTTAGTTTACAGCATCTTAAAAGGAGAAATACAGAAGAAAACGTCCTGGAACCAGAAAATAATAAAGGCACTGACACGAGATCCACACCCACCATCTTCTGGTTCTCCAGTTCGTGACAGCATCCAGGATAACGTTTACATCAATCAAGGATTCAAAGAACACAAAGTATAAACTCAGAAACAGAGGACTGTATCAAGTGAAAACATTTGCACTTATAGTGAAGTGAAAATGCTTTCAAAAGGGGGAATGATAGTAAAAGGTTCTAAAATCTTAGAAAATTCGGGGACTTAGAAAGAAAGTTAGGTTTGGTAAGCCCTGGGAAAAGTAGGTCCTGAGAAATGTTAGGCCTTGTGCTTGTTAAAGATCAGGTCAAACTGCACCTGTATAATCAGTAGATGATAAATGATACAATTGTTAGATGTGATTAGATATAATTATTGTTTAAAGAACACGAGGAACAATGTTGGGGGGCTAAGGGGGGACCACGAGAAATCCATGCTTGGGTAAAAACAATGCATACAATAGAACATTGTAAGTTTAATAATTAATATGTAAGTTGCATAACGATAGAGTATAAAATATGTTCAACTCAAAACCAAATTGGGTCAGATTTGGGTATGTGTACCCCTGATACCCAGAGCTCTTCAATAAAGCACCTTCATATAATCATTTGTGATTATGTGTGTTCCTGAACACTAACAGAATGGCAGAAAGACACTGGGGTGATGGAGAGACGGCAGCAGCCCCGAGCCATCTTGGCTTTTTTCACCCTTTGTCCTGCCCTTAGGAACAGAGGAAAGGGGAAGGTACAGGGAGGTATACACCAAAAAAAAAAAAAAGGAACTTCACAGAAGACAAAAACAGTCCACCGGAAGAGCCATACCATCCATAATTGTCCATAATGTTAATATAATCGTCCATAATGTTAATATAATCGTCCATAATGTTAATATATTAGTTCATAATGTTAATATCGTCCATAATACATCTTGTTGGGTGATGTAAGGTGTTTGTCCCAGCGTCTGGTCTCGGCTCCCAAACCTCCGTAAGCCCTTTTCTTCCCCATGCCTCTGAGGCACTCCCAACCCAGTCTCCCTGCCAGGCACTCTCGAGTCCTCCTTTCCAAGGCGGGAGTCTCGCCGGCTCTCAAGCCATCAGCCGAGGACTTACGAGGTGTCCATGGAGCTGGGTCCTGCTGTTCTCTTGCTTCGCTGGATGCCACGCAATCTCTCACCATATGTTGCAGTCAGCAACCTCAGGATCTCGTCCAGGGAAGCAGCAGGATTCTGGGGACCAGCATCAAACACCAACCGAGACGGGCTCCCGGTTCACAAAACCATTTATTCAGCATGGGAACAAAGTCAGGTCCAGAACAGAGAGCCCCGAACAGAGGCACAGCAGGGGTTTTTGAGGGACAGAACTCTCAAGGGTTTCCACCTTTGAGGGTGGAGTTCAGGGTCAGGGACCAGTAGAAGCACACCAAGAGAGAACCCCTCAGGGACTCAAACCCAATCAGAACACCTGGGCCGCCCTTCTCAAGGGGTTTGGGGTGGGACAATGTAACTCTTTGTCTCCCTGAGGCCGCTGCCACACCACTATAATATTTTCTCCCCTGATCTATCATGCTGAGCACCATGCAAGGCTGTAGAGAGGTCAAGACAACCTCTGTTTTTAAAACTCTGCCCTGCACCTATTCCTTACGGTGCTGTCAGCAGGGAAGACATTTTGTCTTCTAAAACCTTACTTCTGATAGTTTTTCCCATCTGAAAACTATCTGGGCCAGGGGCAGCACCCAGGGACCTGCCCTGCCTGGGGGAACTTATAACTGGATCTTATAACTAAGTATCAGAAACAAGGGCACACACTCTGTATTCCAGACTCCAACATTTTATTTTTATTCTTAATTTTCCATGTTTTAAGTACTACTATGTCTTCATCTACTTCAGCTTCTACCTCTTCTTCCTAATATTCCTATTCTTATCCTTTATCATTTTTTGGTTTCTGGAGGGTCTTATGCAGGTTTTAGTGGGTGGGGGGTCTGGGTTTTTTTCTTTCCTATTACTACTTCCTAAACACAACTTTCTTTTCTTTTGTTAGAATGGTGTGTGTTGCAGTCCAGCAGGCCGCCGTCGTGTCCTGGGAGCAACACCTTCTGTCTGTGTCCATTCCTCATGGCCAAAGTGCCACAGGATCAGCAAAGTCCTTTCCGAAGGAGAGGAAATGGCCTTGGAGTCCAGCAGGGAGGAGCTGGAGCCAGTGTCCCTGCAAAGGGCCAAGAGCCGTGTGGCTGTGGCCCTCGGGGACCCGGTGCAGGGGTGCCACTGGCGGTGCCAGGCTGCCGCCGGGAGCCGATGACTTTCCAGGTGCCTTCCCGGCCGGACGATGGGCCGGGATGCGGCGCTGAGCCCCGGCAGCGAGGGTCCCCCTTCGGGTGCCGCTTTGGGCTGCCGTGTGCCCTCGGGGAGCCGCCCCGGAGGTGCCGCAGAGCGGCCGGGGCTGACTCGGCCCGCAGGGCCAGCGCAGGCCGGGGCAGCCCGTGTGGCTCCCTCGGGGCGCCGGGCAGGCCGCGGGGCAGCCGCCATCTGCAGCCCAGCGCTGCTGGCAGCGGGCGCTGATCCTGTGGCTGTGCTGCCAGGCAGGGGCAGCGGAACAGCCCCCGCAGTGCCCGCAGCACCCACCTCAAGAGCGAGCGGCCTTTCCTGTGGGGAAGCGGCTGCCCAGGAGAAGAGACATCTTCCACCGTGGCTTGGGCTGCCAGAGGGCCAGGCCCGGCACAGAGTTGCTCTTGTGGGCACAGCTCGGGCTCCTGGCACTCCACCCAAGCTTCTCGAGGGACAGGCAGCAGGATTCCCTCTTGGGCTAAATCTGCCAGTCTCTGCTGCCTGGCCTCTTCTCCTTCCTCGTGCAGCTCCAGGACGCTCACCTCATCCCAGTCATCGTCCTCCCGCTGCCAGGGCTTGAGCTGTCTGCACAGGATGTCGCTGTATTCCCTGCTGCCCTGCAAGCTTCCCAGTCCAAGAGTGCCCGACGGCTCGTGCCTTCTCCTGGGGACAGCCGCTGCTCAGGAGATTCTTCCCAATCTGAGAATTCCTGACAGTGATCGCTGTCCGCCTGCCACGGCTCCTGCTCCCTGCACTCGTCCCACTCGGAGACAACTGGGGAGGGCTCTTGCTCCCTGCCCTCATCCCAGTCCCGGAAATGCCAGTAACTCCCCCATACTTGGACCAGCTCTTGCTCAAGGCCTTCATCCCACTCAGAGAGCTCCTGGCAGCTATGGGCTTCTCCTGGGGACAGCTGTGGCTCAGTGCAGGCTTCCCCTGGAGTCCCTTGCTGGAACTTGTTCATTTCTCCTCGGCAGAGCTCTGCCTCTTCCTCAGCGCAGGACTCCACGGCTCCTCTCCTCCCTCTGCTTGCCCTCTCAGCCTCCTCCTGCTGCTCCCTCAAGGCCTGGGCTCTCTGTGAGCCGGGCCAGGGCCTGGGGGGCTGGAACTTGGGCTTCGCCTTCTCCTCCTCCTTGCCTTCAGTCCTGTGGCGCACACAGGTACCTGGACACAGCCACTGTCCTGGGACTGACCCAGGCCCCACAAGCCCTTTATATACCCCCCAGCCGGGGCGGGGCTCTGCCATGTCACAATGGACTTTGGGCACCGCAAGGTCCCGCGTCACCACGGCCCCTGACGCACTGTGCCTGTGTCACAAAGGGCACCCCAGCACCCCGTGCCTGTGTCACAAAGGGCACCCCAGCACCCCGTGCCTGTGTCACAAAGGGCACCCCGGCACCCCGTGCCTGTGTCACAAAGGCCACCCCGGCACCCCGTGCCTGTGTCACAAAGGCCACCCCGGCACCCCGTGCCTGTGTCACAAAGGCCACCCCGGCACCCCTTCAACAGCCCAAGGCACCAGGAGTGGCCTGGAGCAGCCCAGGCCTTGGGGGATTGCTGCCCCTTCTTCTGAGCCGCTCCTTCAAATGATCAGGAGTGGCTGGGGCCAAGTGAAGGTGCAAAAGGAGACCGTGTGTGTCTTCCTTTGAAAGACAGGGGCCTGCTAAGGGAGGCAGGAGGCTCCTTTGCAATGGAAATGTAAACTCCCTTGCTCCCAATTATTATCCCTTTGAAAGGCACTCTCTGGCAAAGATAGGAGGACAGGAAGAACAGTTTGTGCTGCTTTTGCATGAATTTCTATTTGGTGAGCAGGGAAGAAGCCCCCCATGGAAATGATTTTACTGAGAGGAGCTGCTAAGTGAGAGCTGCCCCTGTGCCAAGCAAAATCCAAGAGCTGGCTAGCTGTGGGAACTGACTACCTATTAAAGCATTTAAAGAGCTGGATCCACCTCTGTGAGACTGACATTTTGCAGACAGGCAAGCCCGAGAAATCTCTCTCTTGCTTCCACCTTTGAGGAGGTACCCGGCTGCCGGTCGGGCCGGGCCCCGCTGCACTGCGGCCCTTGCAGTCGTGCTGACAGTGGCCACAACAATCCTTAAAACTTCAGGGTCCCCTGACAGCCGGGCAACCGAGGAGGAAATTAAAGGAGCGGGTTCGCTAGAGTTCCCAAAACCAACTGTTAAGAATAATTAGAAGATTGTTACCATGTTACTGTTTGCAAACCCCTTACTTACCTTGTACCCCTGTCCCAGGTTTACTTACCTTGTACCCCTGTCCCAAATTGCTGTACCCCGTGTTTCTTGTTCCTTGTTCAGCCAGGCCCTGCCCCCTCTCCCAAGTTGCTGTACCCTGTGCTTCTTGTTCTGTGTTCAGCCAGGCCCTGCCCCATACTGCTCCTAGACTCCCACATGGCAACACTGTACACCTGCCCCAAGTTGCTGTACCTTGTTCAGTTGGGCCCTGAGGAGGAGGATGACATAAGGACTTTTATGTAAACGAGAGAGACCAGAGACTCATGGGACACACACAGACTGGAAAAAACCCCAAGACAACGAGCCACACAAAAAGGAAGGAATAAAAACAGTACCATTGAAGAAGGAAGACCCAGAGGAGTCCCCTGACTTCCCTCCAGAGGCCGACATAACCACAAGGGGACTCAACTAGGATGACACCCTAGACTATGAGGCCAAGAAAATGAGTTTTTCTGGGGACTCCCATGAGGAAGGAAGGCCCAGCTCTGCCCTAGTGACAAAGCTTCACGGATTCTCTTTTTCTGTGGTGTCCAGTGGGAGCAGTGGCAGTGTGTGCAACCCCTCGGGCCCCTACCGTAGAGCTGTCCTGTTTAATAAAGGCCTTTTTTAAAAGGAGCTGGTCTCCTGGCCCATTCATCACACCTTTGGCCAGCGCTGCCAGGGATGCACAGGCTGTGATTGTTGGGGTGTCTGTGCAGGGCCAGGGGCTGGACTCCAAGATCCCAATGGGTCCCAGATCCCAGCTCAGCCCCTTGTGCAACTCTCACCCTTTGGCTCAGCCTTTGTGTCCCCTGGAGGCGCTGGCAGAGCTGATGGGGTGGGGCAGGAGCGGGGCAGCCCCAGCGTTCCCCTGGCAGTGACACCACAGCCGGGACAGCAGCCCCAGCGTTCCCCTGGCAGTGACACCACAGCCGGGACAGCAGCCCCAGCATTCCCCTGGCAGTGACACCACAGCCGGGACAGCAGCCCCAGCGTTCCCCTGGCAGTGACACCACAGCCGGGACAGCAGCCCCAGCATTCCCCTGGCAGTGACACCACAGCCGGGACAGCAGCCCCAGCGTTCCCCTGGCAGTGACACCACAGCCGGGACAGCAGCCCCAGCGTTCCCCTGGCAGTGACACCACAGCCGGGACAGCAGCCCCAGCGTTCCCCTGGCAGTGACACCACAGCCGGGACAGCAGCCCCAGCGTTCCCCTGGCAGTGACACCACAGCCGGGACAGCAGCCCCAGCGTTCCCTCCCTGGAGACGCTCCAAGGGAAGCGTCCAGAGCCACGTCCAGTCAGCGGAACTGAGCGGCCACTGAGCACCCCCGGCCTGGGCTGCTGTGGATTCCTCTGCAGACAGCTCGGGGAAGGTCCCCTTGGCCACCCCCACAATGCCACAGACAAGTGTCACACACAGTTACAGAGCTCTGCCCAGAGCTGACAGGGGCAGTTAATTAAAAAAAAAAAAAAAATCACCGCAAAAAAGAGAACTCCTACCTGGCAGAGTTGTCCCACCCTTCAGTTGAGACACCTGCATGCACACAAGACCTGGGGCTGCAAAAAATGAGGCTTCATTGGCACATTTGCAGGAAGAACGGGTTTAGGACCGGCTATTAGCAGAACTCTTCTCAGCTGGGTGAAAAAGGCCCCTTTGGCAGCTGCAGGGCCATTGAAAATGCAGATCCTCAGGCCATGGGGGAGAAAAGGGCTCTGAATTCCCCTCCCCTGACACACAAACCCTGCTCCCAGGCTGCTCCCCACACAGGATTCTACTGGAGGACTGCGGAAAGCTGAGAGTTGGCTCTGGCTTCTTCATGTTCTGTGTCCTAAAGCTGCCTGGGAGAAGAAATTTAGGGTCAACTCCACTGGCACAATCCCTCCTGGCCCAGGGCACAGCCCCAGGAAGGTCTTTGCTCCTCCCTCGGCCCTCCCTGAGGAGGCTGGCAGGGCTTGCAGGTTTATGGCATTTGTCCTTGCTGCCCCTCACATCCCACTGCCCCACAAAGAGCCCCGAGCCACCCGTGAGGGACAGGCCCTGCTGTGCCAGGCCTGGGCTCAGGGCTTGGCCTTTCTGCTTCCTCCAACCCAGCCAGGGCTGGCTCAGCATTGCAGTTCCCTGTGCTGTGCCCCAAGCTCGCTCGGGCCCTGCTGGAAAGGGACCCTGAGGTACCTCGATCCCCCCGGGCAGTGCATGGGAGAAAACAACAAACTTCTCAGGAAGATGGGAATAAACTTTCAGCTGCAAACTTTAGAGAATGAGCTACTCGGGAAATCATAAATCTGCATGCAATTAGAGGAAATCACTTCACTAAGCACAGACTGAGCCAACTCGTCCAACCCATCCAACTTCAAGTTATCCAGATTTTGAAAACTGGAGGTCAGGAGAAGAGAGAGAGGGACAGAGATACACAGTCAGCCTTGGATCCAGCACCATCTCAGCTGCTGTGAGCTCCAGGGCCGTGGCACATGTCAGTGTCACACCCGTGTCACAGCCTCACCTGCTCTGCTCCCTCTCCCAGCTGGGGTTTTCGGGGTGCCAGGGCCTTGGCAGCCACTTTGGGGCTGGAGCAGAGGCTGCAGTGGCTGGGCTGGGGCAGTGACCGTCCCACCTAGGCAGAACTTGCTCTGCCCCCAAACACACCCTGGAGATGTCTGGGGCCATTCATCATTTCTCTGCTCTCCAGCGCTGAGGCAACGCACTCTGGCTACAGCTCTGAGCTCATGCCCATGGCAACCACCCCTGGCAATGGGGCTCCATGGAGCTGCTCTCAGGAATCCCCCAAGAGCTGGGGAGTGCCCCAAAACCAACTCAGAAACATGAGATACCCCAAAATCTCTTCATGAATGTGGAATATCCAAAAACTCACTCAGTAATAGACACGCCCTCCATTCATCATCCCCAAACTTTGGCCGTCTCATGGCAGACCCCACCCCACCTCCCCAGTCCCAATCCCAACCCATCCCACTCCTGCTGGACATCAAGACCCCCTTCCCAAGCCTGATTTCCCCCATTTCACACCTCCCAAACTCCATCCCACCCATCCTGCCCCACCCAATGCCCATCTCACCCCTCCTGATCTGCATCCCACTTCACCCAATCCCCTTCCAACCCCATTCCACCTGATGCCTTCAGAAGGCTGACCTAGAACAGAGGCTGGACAGAGTTAAGAATAAAGTTTATTAAAAGGCCTTTAAAGGATACACCTTGGGCAGTACAAGAACCTGGACAGGGCTACACCCAAAATGGATCAAAAATGGTAAAAAAAAAACCCTAACCAACTCATCACGAGGTCTCACATATTTAGACATTCAGGTCCATCTTCATATTTGGGTTCATTGTCCAATTACAGCTTCAGGTGACAAAGTCCCATCCTTCTTGTTTTCTCTCTTCAGTCCACACTTGTTCATGCTTTTGGGCCTGGAACTTGTCATAATTGTCCTTGGTATCAAGCTAGAAAAGGAATTGTTTTGTCTACCTACTCTGTGAAGAGAGCTCACTAACACTTAATAGGAAGTTCAAAACTACAAACCTAGGCAGCACAGAATATGAAAAATATGAAAGCTAAAACTTGACGCATCACACCCTGAGGGGCTGTGGAATCCAATTGTTTTGAGTGGGACTGTGCAGTTTTCAGTGGCATTGAGTGGTTTTGAGGTGACAGATCAAACTCTCGTTGCTTTGAGTGCCAAAAAATGGAGAAAACTCCACCAAATAGCTCCACAACACCCAAGTATTTCCTTGAATACCAGATTACCTTGAAGCACTAGTAAAATGTAAGGCTCTAGATGCCTTTGATGAATTTGTAGACTTTTACCCCAATTTTGTCTGTTTTAAAGGGATGAAGATGAATTAAAAGATAATCGGAACGAAATAAAATGATCACCAGCCCAGTGTGTTCCCAACACAGATCACTGGGAACGTGGGTCATCAGGTCCTGCCCCACGTGGGTCCTCTGATGGGGGATGGAGCTGGGGCAGCACACAAAGGTCTTCCTGCACTTGGGACATTCGCAGGGCTTCCCTTACCGGTGCCTCCGTTGGTGTTGGGTCAAGTGAGAGCTCTGGGTGAAGCTCTTCCCACACTGGGGACACTCGTAGGGCCTCTCCCCAGTGTGGATGCGCTGGTGCCTGATGAGGTGGGAGTTTTGCTTGAAGCCCTCCCCGCAATCGGGGCAGCGGAAGGGCCTCTCATCCGTGTGAATCCGCTGGTACCTGAGGAGATGGGAGCTGGTCTGAAACCTCTTCCCACACTCAGGACACTCGTAGGGCCTCTCCCCAGTGTGGATGCGCTGGTGGATGATGAGTTGGGAGATGAAGCTGAAGCCCTTCCCACATTCCCCACACTCGTAGGCCCATTCCCCAGTGTGGATCATCTGGTGGCAGATCAGGAATGAGCTCCACCTGAAGCTCTTCCCACACTCCAAGCACTTGTAGGGCTTCTCCCCATCCTGAAGCTGCTCATGGACCACCAGCTCAGAGCCCTGGCTGGATCTCCGGCCGCCTTCCCGGCACAGGGTGGGTCTTTCCTCCTCAGAGCACCCTGGGATGGGTTTGGAGTCCCTCCTCCGGCAGGATCTCTGAAGTTTTTCCTCCCAATTTGATTCCTGCACTGTGGAGCTGCTCAAAATGGCCTCTTCCATGAGGTTCTGCCGTGGGGATTTGTCCTCCCTGGTCTCCATCCTCAGCTCCTTGTCTGGGGGAGGAAGGACAAGGAGAGGATGGGATTTGCCTCCGTGCCAGAGGGAAGGGGAAGGAGATCCCCCCAGTGCGTCCCCAGCAGGACGGCGTCGGCAGCGGGGTTGTCCTGCAGCCGGGGGCCATGCTGGGCTGGGAGATGGAGCAGGAGAGAGGGGGAAAGGGGCACTGACTTCCTCCTCACCTGTCTGGGCGTCCTGGGGCATCTTCCTCTTCCTCGCAGCAGCCTCCTTCTCCATCTGGCCAAGGTTAGGGAATGGGAAATCCTGGTTTGGGGAGAAATACAGTTCATGAGCACATTGGAATAGGGCGTTCCTTGTGCCCAAGTCCATCTCTAGAAATCACAAGCCTTCCATAAAAACCTCCCAAACACCAAGATTTAGCCCTGAAAATGCCTCCCAGGAGTTCCCCATCTCTGGTCTCTCCCCTTTGGTGTTCAGGGGTTCCTCCCTGTCCCAGCTGCTGGGCGTCACGCTTGTACTGGGGATTCCCCGTTTGCTTGGTCCCTGCCCTCCTCAGGCTGCTGGGAGTGCCAGGAATCTGAAAAGTTCCCCCCAGTTCCATCTCCTCAATAAGTGATGCTGGGACTCCCCATGGTCCCCCCAAGGGGCATTTGCTGCTCAGCTTTGGAATTCTTCATTCTCCAGACATCCCCCCAAAAATCCAACCCAGGGACCCCCGAGGATATCTGGGCCGAGCTCCCCCTCGTGGGATGGGGGATAATGACCCCACAGGTGGGGGGCTGTGAATTCAGGGAGTGCTCGACCTTGGGGTTCCTTCTCCTTTCCCTTATCTTCCTTTGTTCCTCCTCTTCCTACTGCTCCTCCTCTTCCATCCCTCCTCCTCCTCCCCCAGGAGCAGTGACACCCTCGGTGCCCCATTCCCAAACCCCTCACAGCCCACAGCAGGAGCGGGGATGGAGCCAGGACAGGTCGGGATGGGCAGCGCGGGGCTCTCAGCTGCTCCCACCCGCTGGGGACGGGGGGAACCCGGCCCGGGGAAAAGGAGAGGGAAACTGGGAAAATTGGGGGCTGCAGATCCAACCTGGGGCTGGCTGGGGACCCTGGCTGGGGACTGCCAGCCCTTGGGGCTGCTCTGGGGAGATGTGGGAGGGGGGAACACAGAGAGGGCTGGGGGATCCCAGGAGTGGCAGCACTGGCAGGGACTGGTTTGTACTGGGATCATCCTGGCAGTGGCTGAGATTGCACTGGCTGTGTACTGACATCATACTGGGATCATACTGGGAGCAGCTGGGCCCACGCCAAGAGAGACTGTGATCACACTGAGGGAGACTGGAATCATATTGGGATGATACTGGCAGTGAATAGGAGCCTACAGGGGGCAATTGAGACCAGGTTGGGGGCAAATGGGATATACTGGGAGTTACTGAGATCATGCTAAGGCTGACTGTGAGTACCTGTGAGCAACTGGGGTCATGCCAGGAGCAACTGGCAGGAACTGGGAGTTCCTGGGTGCATGCTGGGGGTAACTGGAAGCAACAGGACTTATACTGGGATGAACTGGGATCATGCTGGAGGTGAATACGATCATACTGGCAGGGAGTCCAACTCCACTGAGGCTGACTGGGAGTGGTTGAGAGCAAATGGGATCATGCTAGAAGGAACTGGGAATATGCCCTGCGCTCCCCAGAACCCCGGGATCGCCCCCCATATGTCCCATAAGTCTCCCCCAAACCCTCCAGGATCCCCGAGTGCCCCCTCAGTGCCCATTCGGGACCCCCCAAAGCGTCTCTGGATCCCCGAATGCTCCCGACCCCACAGATGCCCCTTCCAGCCACTCCTGGGAATTCATCTCCCATCATCCCAGAGCACAGCTCCGCGCCCAAACCTCCTGCCGTGCCCCGCGCCCTAAAGAGCCCGGTTAGAGCTCCCCAGGTTCCCCCCCAAGTGCTCCCGAGCCGTATACATTCGCCCCGAGCACCTGCAGCCATGGCTCGGACGCAAAAGTGTTCTCCAAGCGCTTCCCCACACCGCCAAACGCGCCTTCCGAGCCACTTCCGGAACTACAGCTCCCATCATGCTCCGCGGCGCCCACAGAGCGCTATTCCAGCCGGGACTTCATCTCCCGTCATGCGCCGCGCCTCACCGGAACCCATTGGAGCTGCGCCTACAACTCCCGTGATGCTCCGCGGCCCCGTTAAACCGTATTATACCGGCGCCTACAACTCCCATCATCCCCTGCGGCCCAGAGATTCCCCCGTTACAGCCCCGCAAGTGCCCGCCCGGACCCCGAAGGGCCCCCAGATTCCCCTCCCTGACCTCCAAGTGCCCCCCTGGACCCCCAAGTGTCCCCCTGACCCCGAATTGTCCCACAGAATCCCTAAGTGCCCCTCCAAGTGCCCGCCCGGCTCCCCCAAGTGTCCTCCAGACCCCCAGGTTGTCTCTAAATTCCCAGACCCAAAACTGCCCCAAATGTTCCTCAGGAAAGTTTCCATGGATCACAAAGTGGCCCCTTTTACCCTGTCTGAGAAACTTCTAATAATGATAATCAAAGGACTAAAAATAGGACTAATTAGCATAAAGAGGGAGAAATAGTGACCAATTAATTAATGAAGGGAATTGTGGTACTTAGTACCAAAGACGAATGTTTTTAGTTGTGCAAAATTGATCAATTCTTTTATATAAATATAAAAATTAGGTTATAAAAATACAGAATAATATTATTATAAAAATTAAAATTTTATTTTTATTAATTAATTGGATTTTAATGATAAAGAAAAGTTGATAAATGTTATCAATGCTTTGGGATGTCAGTCCCAGGTGGGCGATGTCAGACATGCTGAGGCTCGGGGTGAGGAGCAGGTTGTCCAAACAGGGGCAGCCCACAAGGGGCTCATTCTTCTCTGTGACCAGACCTCCTCAGGAGACATTCAGCTTCAGGATCACTTGGGGAATGCTTCTGTCACCTCTTCTCTCAACTAGAAAATTAAAAAAAATATCCCCTTGATTGTGAAAAAAAAAGAAAAGTGGTGGATTTTCAAATCTTCCTCCTTAACAGAACTCCAAACTGACTCCAAGCAGCTGCACAAGCCTTGGACTTGAAGACAATGGAAGGAAGAGAAAGAGCCCCCGAGGCTTTCTGTATTTTAATGAACCCCAGGCTGGATTTGGGGCTGAGTCCAGGACCCTCAGGCACTGAGAGAAGGTTGAAGAAGCTGCTCAAGGAGTCAGAAGCAAAACTCCAAGTCCCTTGGAGCATCCCTGGGCCCCACTGACTGCCGGCTCCTGGCACACTCAGCCATGGCATGGTCCAGTCTCACGCTGGGACACCTCCTGCACCAAAATTCTACCCTGGCAGGGACTTTTCTTTCTCCTCCCCTCCAGGCTGAAGCTGCCAAGCTGCACTTTGGGGAGGTTTCCTTCTCTTCCCACTGGCAAGGAAAGCTGTGTCTCCTGCTGTTCACAGACAGAGAAGGGCTGCTGGGGGATGTGGGGGTTGGAGGCTGCCTGGGGTACAGTGGCCATGAAATCATTGAGTCTTGAAATATTCTGTGAAAGAAGGAGGGGCATCAGCAAAACTCCTACACTGGACTTAGGAAGAACAGACTTCAGCCGATTAAGGATGCAGATATGAGGAGTACTGTGAGAAATGAACTTGTAAAAATTCGTAGAAATCTAAATAAATGTATATAACAATAATGATATAAAATATAAAGTACAGTATGGCCCACAAGCCCTTCCCAGATCTAGTCGCGAATTCCCACTCAAAGGATAACGATCCTAGCCGGCGCCCATCAACGAAAAAGAATAGACAAGACAAGGATCATCAAGCTGACAGGGACAGGCTCGGTGCCCATCAACGGAAAAGAATAGACAGGACATGAATCATCAAGCTAACAAGGAGAGGCTCCGACGAGATACTCATCACCAGACCTGAACACCCCGCCTTGCAGGCTACCGTTGGGGGAAGCCATCAGGTAGACAAAAGGAAAAAGTCCAGCCGAGATATCCATCAGCTCCAACCCGGATCCAACCATCCCATCCAGATGGCCTGAACCACAATGAAATCAAGAAACACCCAGAACTTCTTTACATATGAGGAGACTCTGTCCGGACGTCCATTTGACTCTATTCTCCAACGCCAGGAAATCAATTCATCCAACAATCAAGGACCCTTGGTGAATGGTGCCTGCCTGGAATTTGGCCTCAAGGCACAAAATCCCTATAAAAACCCCAGACAGTCTACCCTCCTTCGTGGATTTGGGAACACCTATACCTTTGGATATAGACCCCTGTCCACCCAGCGCTGCGCTGTTTGTTTTATTGTGGTTTTTCCTCATTGTTTATTTTTTTATAAAAATTGTTTTATAATAAATTGTTCTTTTATTTAACCCAAATTTGCCTTTGCATTTATAACAGATTGGTGCCGTGACTCGGATCGGAGAAACTGCGGGGAATCTCACTGCCCAGGACGGGTACCCCCGCTGATTTTGGCGGCCTGGTGAGTTGAGAACCCCCGTAGTTCATTCCGATATCCGAACCAAATTTAGGCGGAGGTAAAAACCACAATAAAAAGGAAAAGGATCCGGATCGGAGAGCTCGGGAAGGCACCGAGCCTTCGGGAAGCCGCGGCTTGCTTTGCTCGTAAAACGTCTGTTGTGCACAAAGACATCCACGCAGGAAAATAGCTGTAAGTACTGCTGGTTGAGTGGGCGATCGGGCGAGTGTGTGAGACGTGATCTGATCACGAAGCGAGTGCGGACTTCAAGGTCGCGTTTCCATCCTCCCGCGAGGGAATTGGCCGGCTGCGAAGGAAGCGATACAGAGTGAAAGTTTTTTTTTCTCTCGACACACACTCGTAAAACCTGAGGCCAAAGGGTGTCTCGGGAACTGATCGCAAGGTACTAAGAGGGGAAGGGACGTCTTGTCGAGCTCGAGAATTGGTAAACCCTCTTAGTAAACGGACCCAGGGAGAGGTCCAGGAAAGAATCAAAAGTACCGATTACAAGAGACCTCAGCTCAGCTCGCTGAAAGGTGAGTATCGGCAAATTTTGATTCCTAAGTACACAACGCAGAAACAGATATCGACTCCCGGAGAAGTCGAAGAAAGGTAAGAATATATTTGCGAAGTATGGGGCAGAAAAAGAGTAAGCTTCAAGGAAGAAGCACAGGAAAAGATTCCTCCGATCAGGGGGAGGAATCACCAGACATCCCACTGGAGAGTCCCTTGGGGTGGATGCTAAAACACTGGGAAGATTGTCCCCAGAGAAAGGGGAAATCAAAGGAGAAATTAATACATTATTGTATGGAGGTTTGGGGAGGACAGGAGTTGAGAAGTCACCTCACTTGGCCAGTGTTAGGCACATTTGAAAAATGGACGTGTAACAAGTTGTTCTCCTATGTGGAGAACAAGGTCCCCTCAGATCCTGAGGAGAGGGAATATGCTAAGCTCTGGGTAAATGTCAGAGTAGGGCTATTTCCAATAAAACAAAAAGAAAAACGTGAGTCGAGAGCTGCGTCCTGGGAACCCCTCGATCACTTACCACCCCCGTATCGAGGACCAGCGGGACCTTCCTCTGCAGATCAAGTGGTGCCCTCAGCACCCTTGGGCCCCCGAGACCAACCCACTGAGATACGTGTGTCTCAAGCGGGAGACTCGGGGCCAGCAGCGATGCCGGCAGCCCTTCCCCTTTCCCCGCCTGCAAACACCATAGCCACAGCAACCTCCTCGGAGGTTTTTCCTGCACAAGGCTGGGGATCACCCTATCCGTCCCTGCCGGTCCAGCCGCCACAACCGGGACCCTCCCATACAACGGAGGGGACTCCTCCCTTCAGCCGGGTGGCGGCAGAATTCCCACAATTGATAACAGGGAGGCAACCCACAATCACCAATTCCCCTCCCGCAAGTAGAACCCGTTTAAGAGCGAGAATGATAGATAATGAATGGGGAGAGAGCGAAGAGGGGCACCGGTTGTTCCCTCTTAGGGAAGTACCGACGGCCCCGAGAGTGATCGGTTTTGTGAATGTACCCCTTAACTCTGGAGATGTAAGGGCATTTAAAAAGAGATGGGGCGGTTGTTGGATGACCCTTTTGGTGTGGCTGAGAGGTTAGATGAATTTTTAGGGAGTAGTATTTATACCTTTGACGATCTTATGGCAATCCTGAGATCATTGTTTAATCAGGAAGAAAGAGAGATGATTAAACAAGCCGGTATCAGAGACTGGGACAGACGCAATCCACAGGGAACGCCAGGTAACCAGAAATAGCCTAGTGTAAGCCCGAGCTGGAATGCACAGACGGAGGAAGGCAGACGGAACATGATGGATTTAAGGAGCATAATTGTACAAGGTATAAGAGAAGCGGTCCCTAGGGGCCAGAATGTTAGCAAAATTTTTAGAGAATGTCAAGGAAAAGAGGAACCACCCACTGAATAGATCGAGAGATTACGGCGAAGTTTACAGATTTACTCTGAGACTGACCCGAACTCTCCTGTGGGGGAGGTTCTGTTAAAAAACACAATTCGTGGCTAAATCTTGGGAGGACATTAGGAGAAAATTAGAAAAGATCGAGGAGTGGCAAGATAAAAGCCTCCAGGAGCTCCTAAGGGAAGCTCAAAAAGTATACACGAGGAGAGAAGATGAGAAGCAGAAATTGCAGGCTAAGGTTTTAGTAACTGCGGTAAAAGAGATCCAGAAACAAGAACAGATGCAGGGTAAGTTTAAAACACTACCCGGAAAAAGTCGAGGTTCTCACTGGGCAGCCCCGGCCCCACAGAGAGAACCCCCGGAGTGCTACTACTGTAAAAAGGTAGGACACGTTCAGCGGAATTGTAAACAAAGAATAAAAGATGAGAAAATTTTTCAAGAGGATTAAGAGTGTCAGGGGCTCTTTAATTTGGGGACCAGAACATCCAAGAAGCCCTTGATAAAATTAAAAGTGGGCCCCCAACGACAGGAAGTAAGTTTTCTTGTAGATACTGGGGCAGAGAGAAGTACCCTGCAGAAATTGCCATACGGATGTGTGGCTAGCAGAGAAAAAGTTTTTGTAATCGGTACAAAGGGAGACCCCTTTGAAGTGCCTGTAATAAAAAATGTGGAAATAGAATCTGAAAATAAAATTTGCTTAGAGAATTTACTATTAGTAGAAGAAGCAGATTACAATTTGTTGGGGAGGGACATGATTGTCGCTTTAAGAATTAATATCATGATTAAAAATTCTGAATTGGTGGTGAAAATATTTAAGTTGACTCCTAAAAATGAGGAGAAAATAAACCCTGAAGTATAGCATTCAAAGAGAGAAGGGAGTTGAAACAAATAATTGATGACCTCCTAAACGGGGGTACTTTAGAGCCTTGCATGTCTCAACACAACACCCCCATCCTGGCTGTAAAGAAGACGGATGGTAGCTTCTGATTAGTCCAGGACCTACGAGCGGTAAACGCTAGGACCCGGACTAGATTCCCGGTGGTGGCCAATCCCTATACTTTACTAAATAGACTCACACCAGAAGATGTGTGGTATAGTGTGATTAATTTGAAAGATGCTTTTTAGACTTGCCCTCTGGATGAAAGGAGTAGAGATTATTTTGCATTTCAGTGGGAGGACCCAGATACAAACCGTAAGCAACAGCTAAGGTGGACGGTCCTCCCCCAGGAGTTTGTGGAGTCTCCGAACCTTTTCAGACAAGCTTTAGAATAAATGTTAACCCAATTTGCTCTTGAGGACAGGACAAAGCTTTCGCAGTATGCAGATGACTTGCTAATAGCTGGACCGACTGAAGAGAGTGTGAAGAAAAGCACGATTGCCTTGTTAAACTTTCTAAGAAAGAAAAGTTTGAAAGTATCAAAATCCAAGCTGCAATTCACAGAGCCTGAAATAAAAAATAAAATACCTCAGACATTGTATATCTCAAGGAAAAAATTAGACCCGGAGAAGGTAGCAGGCATCCTTGCATTGCCTGCACCAAAAACAAAAAGGCAAATTAGACAAATTCTAAGGCTCTTGGGATATTGCAGGCAGTGGATTGAGGGTTTCAGTGAAAAAGTGAAGTTTTTGTATGAAAGATTAAACACTGACAGGCTGAAGTAGACTGAACAGGATGAGTCTAATTTCCAGAAATTAAAAACTGTTCTTATGACTGCCCCGGTACTAACTCTACCAGATACGAATAAAGAATTCCAGTTGTTTGTGAATGTGAGTAAACAAACAACACAGGGAGTCCTGACTCAGGAATGGGCAGACAAAAGGAAGCCTATAGGCTTCAAAGATCTTAGATCCAATCAGTCGGGGTTGGCCTACGTGTTTACCAGCAATTGTAACAGTGGCTCTGTTAGTGGGAGAAGCAAGGAAAATGACTTTTCCTCCCCTGGTAGTTTACACTCCCCACGATGTGAAAAACATATTGCAGCAAAAAGCAGAGAAGTGGCTGACTGATTCCAGGCTTCTAAAATATGAAGCCATCTTAATCAGCTCACCCGGTTTAGAATTGAAAACCACTGCACAAAAATCCTGCTCAGTTTCTATTCAGAAAAATTAGTACATGATTGTTCTAAAATCGTAGAGCTGCAGACCAGATAAGTTACATCAACGCAAACTGTGATTGTTTTCCATTTATACATTTTAAATGTGCTTATTGTAAACAAATTTGAGTAACCCACTGTTGGGGAGAGTACAAACCTAAGGGATTGTGTACCAATTGTCTGACTAAAGAACAGGAGCTGACTAGCCGTTTCTTAATACTTGTCACCCGGGCGGAGTTTTTAGAACTTAACTCTCCTGAGTGGTACCTGCTTTTTCAAAAGGGGATTAGAGGTAAACTAGACTCCAAGGCAAAAACTTTAAAAATTGAGTGCCAAAAGACAGTCAAGGTACCGAGCAGGACAGACACAATTAAGTCGTCTCGGTGGGCTGCTTTCAAGAGAAGGTACGCCATAAAGACTACAAGGGCCCCTGAAGAATATCCTTGCTGCCCAGAAGATAGTAATCCCCGCCGTATATTTCTATACGGGCGAAGGGCAAGGCAGAGGGATACACCGGTGGGGAATCCTGACTGTCCTGAGTCTAGTCGTGTGCTTAGCCGAGGGAATGATTCCCGAAGTACCTCCGGGGGAGCGTCTCCTGGGGAAGTGTGAGCAGTGTCAGACTGCCACAGATACCAGACGAATAGTTAACTACTGTCCTCCGGAACGTTGTTTGTCTAACAGCACTCAGTATAATCTTTGTGAATTAAAGGGGAAGATCTAGTGTTACCACTCAGGGGCAAGGTTTAAGGACGGGCAGTCTAAAACTCCTATAAGAAAAAAAAAAACTACTAAAGCTACCCACTTCAAGTATAAGAGAGAAGTGGGAATGCTCCCTCCAATTCCAATCTGCAGCCAATGTAACAAAACTGTCTAGATAAGAAGAAAAAGACAATCCACCTTTTTAGCATATTATAAGGTTAACCATTTATGTTACAATAAAGCAAACTTAAAAAATGTGTATCATGGGGGGAAAGTGTATTGAGAAGGTAAAAATTTAAAACATGAAGAAAAAGCCTCTTTTAATAATGAACCGATAATTCTTGATTTGTTAAAAAGTGGTGATGACCGAGTATGTTTGCAATTCGACCAAGTGTTCTGCTTCTACAGGGATGAGGAAGGGGTAGACCCTGAAAACAAAATAAAACAACTAACCCTAGAGTTAAAGAGGCGAGAAGCGGAAGCTCGGAAAAAGAAGCTAGAACAAGAGAGGCTTAACTCTCTTAGTGAGCATTATGAGCAATTAGAGAAACAATACAGCAATTGGGGGTTGCCAACCCCCAACCAGAACCTTTTCATAGATCTAATGCAAGAAATAGCCACAGAATTAGGTCTATCTAACTGTTGGATCTGTGGCGGTTTAAAATCAGCTGAAAGGTGGCCTTAGAAGGGAGAGGGACTAACCCCAGAGCAACTTCTAAAATGGGAAGGCTCTAA